>NC_134484.1:317630180-317660039 GCF_040206685.1 Ascaphus truei
ATAATCTCCTTGTGAAATCCATTCCTCTTTAGTGGAGGCCTTAACAAACATGTTATCATCAAGATCTAAAAAGATAGATTTCAAACTAATGACCAAAACATGATCACCTCAAATTAATCATCAATATGAGACGATTCATAAATATTTCTTAAATATAAATATTTTTTTTACAAACTATTGCTGGAAAAAATACGGAGTTATGCCAACTGAAATAGCACTCTTAGAATTAACAGAATGAAAACCCATGAATATATGCAATTTTAGAATTTCTGGATTAAGTATTTTATATTTGTAATTAAGGAGTTAATTATATATATTTAATTTTATAATTATTATTATTATTATTAATTATAAGCACATTTTTGAAGGAGCACAGCTTTCAAGCAAAAGTTAATAATAAGCAAACAGGATTACACCTATTAAATGTACAGCATCTTCAGTATACTGGACCTCGTTATCTAACGCTGTTAATACAGTGAGCTTGATATACAACTGTAAAATATGTATGGATAGTATGGGTGAGTTTATACAATCATTTAAATACAAATATGGTGCACTACACTACTACACTAGTCCTATACATTATTGCACTTCCTGCTGAACAGTATAACTGCATGCGTACCTTTGTTTTCATCTGTCCTGACTACTTCAACAAAGTGCCCCTTGATGAAATATTCAAAGGCGGGAGCCCTCTTTTCCTGGTTCTCATCAAAGATCCATAGGTTCACTCTGGCTCTAGTGATAGCTGTGTACAACTGCTTGAGTTCTCCGTTCAGCATCTATGGATTAGACCATATTCATGTGGGTTCTGTTATACTTCATATTATTCTCCAACCATTTAAAGCAAATCGATATGGCTCTTATCCAAGTCTTACTACGATGGGCCAATAGGAAGCCACAATGTCAAAGCAGGATAGCTCTGCTTCCTATTGGAAGACCACAGCAACCATCTTTGATTTTACGGTCACATACAAAAAGGTAGATATCTCCAGGACTGTTAGGTCCCTGGTGGTGGGAGTCCCCACAATTCCAACAAAACATGTGCATACAGTAGATATTGGTGCAAATTTGGAGAAGCTGTTGACTCTGGAGAATGTTAAAAGCCACTTAAAAGGTGCAGTACACATGAAGACTAGACTTATGAGTTCTTAAAAGCTCGAATACAACTTCAGCTATTAGTAAGTCTCTTGTTGGTTTATGAACAGGTACCAGCAGAACAAGCGTGTACACATTTATGACAGTATGAAAATATCTGTGCTCCCGTATGTATACATTAACATTAAAGGTGCACACGTATCAAGGCAATTCTTTAGCAACAAATCTGCAATGTATTTATCAAAGGAAAACACCCCACAAAAATCATCTGGTGCACTTTATTTTGCACAAGAACAGTACCACTTTTGCCTTCTTATACAAGGGCTTACCCAGCAAACTGTGTTGGTGCCACCAATCCTGAGCCATTGCACGCAAAGCCCCTTTGACCTCAATGGGAGATACTGTGTGGTAGCGCCGGATCGGCATTATCACATTGTACTGAATAAGCACCATCATTTTGTGATCAGTGCTGCTGTATTAATTGAGCTTCAAGCATAAAAATATTATATATTTTTAAATTATAATAAGCGCGGGGTCTCTTACCTGCTCCGGCATCTGCACATCTCAGCGACGTCACGTTGTCATAGCAACGTGACGAAGCTACATTGCGGAGATGAGGCAATGCCGAAGGAGAAACCGGATAAAAAGGTAAAGAGATACTTACAGAGAGTTACAGAGGCCCGCGCTCTCCCCCGGCAATCCGTATAACCGTTGTGGGGAAGAGTCCGGGGCCTCTGTAAGCGCGGGGCTCGATGTGATGGCACCGCCATCAAGCCAGCCTTGCTTGTGCCATAAGACATGTTTTCCATATGTTCCATTGACTGTGCCTCATTTCTACCTTTTAATCCATCAAATCTTTCACAGTTCACTGGTGACTGTGGCTTTACATTACAAGCAAAATGGAACTCAAACACATTGATATCACAAATATTTGCTACGCATATTGTATAACCATATGATACAGTCACATGCACGAGAGATTGTCATGGTATAGTACCTTATGCATTTCTGGGTTCAAAGTCAATGGCCTACTAGCAGAAGTATATGCGTTATCCAAAGGAACTTCAATAAGTGGCTGCTTCTCCTGATTTGAATGAAACACTGGATTGAAAGAAGAAATTATTTTCCATTCCTTACCAGCCTAAAAAAAAAAAAATATATAATTTTTAAGCATGCGGCAAAATGCTTCTACTGCAAGAGAGTATGATTTTATTACAAATCACTTGGAGTAAAATTCAATAGCACGTGGGAAATACCCAATCATGGAAGTTAATTTAACTACCTCAAAAAGCATAAGTCTACCTCAAAATATTTGCTACATTATTTTTTTTTTAATGTAGCTGAACCAGGGGATAAACCCCCCCCAACCCACCCCCCCCCCCCACGAATACCCACTAAGAGGCGATTTACGGTAGCCCAACCTCCGGAGAACTCTTCCCTTCCCCCCCTTTATAAATATGGGCATGGGTTCACCAGCAGAATGTTGCTACAGTATGTCATCTCCCGAAATTGGCTACCAGAGTGGGCTGACCCGGGTTACCATTGTGTGTCCACCGGGCAAATTCTCCTTGCATGGAGATTTTACAAAGTTATATCTGAGAAAGTGAGGGGCCCAAGGATGGTCTCCGAGGAACCCCTTAATTCAGGTAAGGAGATAGATAGGATAGATATCCCCTCCACTTCCAAAAAGGCAGGATTGTCTGCTGCTTTAAAAATGCAGTCTACATTTAAAAAAAACATGGAAATCTTACAGTACCTGTATTTATGTTATTCTTATTACATACATAATTTTGTAATCCCTCAGTGTTTTACTCAGAAAGAAATATTTGTAAATAAAACAACTGCTTGTGCAATTTTTTCGATTGCTGATCACTGCAAGCTAATTTTGATTAACAAAAAGGGCATCACCCAGACGTACAGTACCCCCTTAAACCAGGGGTGTCAAACTCGGTCCTCAAGGGCCACCAACAGGACAGGTTTTATGGATATCCCTGCTTCAGACAGGTGGCTAAATCAATGGCTGCGCATCTTTGCCTTAAACGCATCACAGAAATGAGTACACCTTGGACCTTTAAATAAATAGGCAAAGGTTTTAAAGCACTACCCTGTGTACCTCTGAATCTGTGAAGAAGTTGTAGAGAAGAACATCGTCAAATTCCAAACCTTTGGCTTCATAAATGGTTAGAACAAGGGCCAAACTCAACTCCTCTGGAATCTTCTCCTTGGCAGTTTCATTTGTCACTAGAATCACCTAAATAAAGATATTAATAACGTTGCATGAGCCATATTTATAGAAGTCAATAGTTATCATTGACGAAATGCTAGGCAATTAGGAGGATACATTGAATTGGTCTCTTTAGGAACTCAAAGGGAAATGAAAATGATATTGTGAGGTTAAATGTACAGGTATGCGCAGAGAGTTTGGTGAAATAAAAACATGTCCTTGAGAAAGGATGGAATGGCAGCTGAAACATTGGACCATGTCTGACATGTAATACAGTTTCTGAAGATCAATCTGTGCCCATTGCATTGTTTTCTTCTTTGGTTCAACTTACTGTAGACAATTACTGGATCTGGAGCAGCGGTGTTTATGTACTTACCCTCTTACTACTGAGCTTTTAAATGAGTGTACAATATATGATTTTTTTTCTATGTACTAAAAACATGCAACAAAACCATTATATGGCGATGAATAATATAAAGCAACAAAAACCTATTTAATTGATTGCAATGTAACTTGTTAATATTTGATTACATACTGTACAGCTGTAGCAGACGTTATTGTGTGTGTTAACACAATGTGATGCGTTAATGCTACTGCAATATTGCAACAATCATTGTGGCTCTATTGAAAACAATGGCAACACATTAGTTCTCTTTAACACCTACAATATTTTATTATTTATAACTAGCATTAACATGGTTAATAACGCCTGGCACAGCGTTCAGCTTTTAAAAGGGGTAATCAATAATATTTCATACTAAAATACTTCATTAACAATTGTTGCATTTGTTCGACAAATACGTTTCCTTTCCTTTTTATGCAAGTGCTTGTGTTTCACTCCACTTTCTGGAACACACTCACGGCCGCCGAGAGGGGGGTAGCATCGAGAAATTGGGCTGAAACTCTGCTGGCGGTCTGGCAAGTACAAGTACACCCCACCTCCCACCCCTGCTGAACAGAACAAGCACCCCTCCTCCCCTCACCAGCGCCGGGCAAAGGTCAACACTTTAGCCTTGGGCCCTGGGAAAGCTGTCAGCACACTCTCCTCTCAATCACCTATTTATACTGGATCAACACTGCTGCTCTTCTCTATGGTAATTAGGTGACCACTCGTTGTGTCTTATTAATTCTGACCAAGTTTAATTCATTGGCAAGCAGTCTCATCTATGCTTTTTCTTCTACAACTGTGTCAATTTTACCAATTATTAAAAATGTGCTAACAAGGTTAGTCAAGGTAACTCAGACGACTGTCAAAAGTGTAATGGAGAGGTGACTTGCCCAAACTCACAAGGAGCTGACAAGGATATGAACCACGCGCTCCTTGCTTCAAAACGCAGTGTCAATATTTTCAGAGTCTGTGCTTTTACTCTCTGAGCCGCTCCTTCAGTCTAATGTGGACTATTAAAAGTGCAGTGTGTGCCTGTTATGTATGGGTCCTTTAAGAAAAAGAACCAATATGAAGATTGGGAATAGCTGTTAATCAGCATTTGTAGGTCCTCTCTCAATCGTGGGTTAAAACAGGGAACGTTTTTAAGGGACACCACAAGTCATAATTTCCGGGCAATACGGTGTATAAATAAGTTGACATATTAGAGCTAGTGTAGATTAATTGGTTAATTACATCATAAATAAGAAATCTTGAAATCCTAGCCCAGGGGGGCGAAAACTTTTTTCCCTGTGCCCCCCTGTTGGCGGTCCCCCCCCTCACCTCTGCCCCCCCTCACCGGCGTCATGACGTCACATTGCCATAGCAACGTGACGTCACATGACCTCGCGGCGTCAAATCCACGGCAACGCATGTGCGAAGTCGCCAGAGCCAAGGTAAGTTAGGTTTACAGAGGCCCTGCAGCTCCCCCGGCACTTAATTTAAGTGCATTCAGAAAGCGCATGGGGCCTCTGTAAACCCCGCGTCCCCCCGCACTCACTCAGTCTCAACCCCCCCCCCCCCCGGGAGGCCGTGACCCCCAGTTTGCGCACCGCTGTCCTAGCCTATTGGTATCCCTTTACAACCGAGATTGCACGTCCCTGGTATAGACCTGAGAAACAGACCTGATGTGCTCCAAACTCTATTGGCTGGGTCTTCCTTTTGTTGCCTCTCAATAATATCGCCAGGTCACTAACACAGCAGGACTCTAGGACCGTTGGCTTTGGTCCCCCAAACAAGCCGCAGTCTCGTGGCAGTCGATCAAATGATTCAGGGAAATAATGCTGCAGTAAATCCACAACACCGGATGCCAGATACAGAATTCCTGTCCAATACAAAGCAAATCAGTATTACGGTCATGCAGGGGCATTGTGAGAAGTTACACATTTAGTTTAAAAAAAGGGCAAGGTGTCTGTTATCCCCTTGCCCCCCACGTGTCATTGTGGGTGTGTCAGTGTATATCTGCGATGCACTGACACTGCACAGGCGCTCTAGCAACCAGGATTTTTATATACACACACACACTTTTTCCCTGGATATATTTTGATGCTACTGCCTTACTTAAAAAAAAATTCCTTCAAACTTGTTTATTTAAAAAAAAAATTGCAATTGTGCTGATCGGGAAGCTATTGCAGAGAAACTCCTATTAACTACAGTTAAAGGTTTCTGCGCGACAGTGCTCTGCATTACTGCAGTTAATGAAAAAATAAAAACCTTAGTGAAAGCTTTACATTTGACAGATTCCCACCATGAGCGGGATCCGCTAATGTGGCACGATAATCCTGTTCCTAAAAGAACACACAGCAGAGTGAAACCCTGCTGGAACTGTGGATGCAAGGTTCTCTTTTGACAAGAGTGAGTAGATTAGGATTGTAATATGTGTTCCTTCAAATAAAACAAAATTATAAAAATTAAAAAACACCTACTTCAACCCACTAAATAAAACATTTTAGTTCACTTTGGTCTTAGGCGGGTGCATTTAAAAATGATATTTTGTTATAAAAGACCTGTTCTAAATATGCATGGAATATTACTCAAACACAAATGCCTGTGTGTAAATAGAATAACATACCTCAGTAATCTAAAATGGTATAAAAAGTGTTAATGGTTCAAATACAGATATATTTTGAGGAAATGTCTCTTCAAATCTAAGTTAGTGAGATTTTTTTTCAATCCATTTAAGAAAAACTATGTTAACTCATAGTATGGAAAAGTCATGTTACTGTATAGGTAGTTTATGATAGACACAAGATTACTCTCTCCTAGGAAAGCTACAAAGTAATAATTACCAGAATGGGATCTGTAATTTTGATAAAGCTGATATATACGTTTTGGTTTCCTAACGACACAGTTCTTCTTGTCGCTTGTGCAGTTCTTGCTTGCATAGTGGAATAAAGACCTCAGGTCACTGAAACGAAATGAAACCCCTTTCATGATGCTCTGTGCGGTGTCCCCAGTAAGGAACATAGCATTGGGGTCATCAATGCATCTCATCAGTAGGAAGAGTTCTGCCTGGGTAAAGTCCTGAATCTCATCACCGTACAATTCATGGATGGACCACGGCAGTTCTTCAAGCTTAGACAGTCTGCAAGACAAATTATAGAGGACATCCTCTTCATCAAAGTACCCTTTTTTAGATTTTATTTGCTCATACAGACAAAAGAGACGATATATTTCCCCTCGGTCTTCTTGAAAGTTCGGGGCTCTCTTTTTACCAAGTTTAATGTACTCCTCTTTCGTAAGTCGGCCTTGATGACAGCTAAGAGCTTCAAAAGATCCTTTCAAGAATGACTTGATCTCTTTCCAAACCAACGCTGCGTTATACAGGGGTTTTCCCTTCACCATCTTTGGCCAGAGTTCTTTGGCAAACACCTCAAAAGTCACAAAAATCCGAGGATCATTTTCTTTCGGGTCACAAGCATTGTCTTCCTCATTCTCTGGGTCGGCATCCCCTTCGTCATCCTCCCTCAACAAATCTGGTATATCCAGTTCATCCAGTGTGGACCACCCAATAATACTCCTTTTCAGACTTCCATCCTCGTTTCTAAGGAAAAATGGATCGGGCATTGAGGCGTCCAGTAACAGCAGCAGCTGCTGGGAAGTGACAAACATGGGGAAGTTCTCATCTTGTAGCTCTTGCAATCTGTAAATGTTAGGCTCAACAGGCTTGAAATGACTTGTGGCTTTTGTAGATTTACTTAGCTCAAGGAAATTCCTTTGGACCTCCTGACAAAGAACGTGGTTTTTGGTGATAAATATTGGATGGTAGTGTTCTAGTTTGATAGATTCTTCCTCACGCTCATCAGATTCAGGCAATTTGGCTTCTGCAGTAGAGCACTCTCGTTCCAAAGAGACCTGCTCTTCGTCAGTGCTATCAGATATTTCTGTTTCAGCAGTCTCCTCGTCCTCGATGTCATCTTTCTCAACTGGGTCTTCGAATTTTCTTCGCTGCCATGTCTGCTTCACAAACCATGGGCCACCGACTGACTCTGCCTTTTCCCAGTAGGAATGGAACTGTTTCCAGAGCCGATACAAGCAACACGTTGTTTTTCCTGTTCCGCTTCGCCCAATCAAAATAATGGTTTCCATGGGCTTCGGATGAAGATCAATCACTGCATACTCCAATTCACCGACGATGAAAGGATATTCAACCCTTGAATTCATATTGCTCACTATGTTAAGTGCCATGTCTGTGCTGAAGCTATGAAATTTCATAATATTGTATTCAGTTTCTGCTGCACTCGCAGGAGGAAAATAATCTGGTATTGCATAATTTATATTCCTTTCCAACTCAATGTCTTCCACAAAACATCTAGGAATGCGCTTTTCTATGTTTGAGGAGAGCTGAGCTTTGGAGATGCCCTTCAGCTTTTTCCTCAGTATACAGGTCAAGCCCCGGTTATAGGCACAGCATATGCCTTCTATAGCATTATTCAGTTTGCAGTGGTCAAGAACAATGTCCCATATCCGAATGATTTCAGTGTAAACCCTGCCGGATTTTTCCGAGGACCGAGACGAGTGCTCGTTTGACATTATATGTTCTGGTTCCTCACTGCAACGTGGTGAGAAATCAATTGCAAGCTCCCAGAGCATCCTCGCTCCTTTGTCCAACTTCACTTCATAGAGCTTGATATCACATTTCAAGTGTTTTAGCCGTTTTGAGACACTATTTGTCCATTCCCCATTTCCCAGCTTCTGAACAGAGAGGATGATTTTGTTTTTCATAAACTGGGGTACAGCCTTGCTCTCTAGTTTCTTTAAGGCTTCAGGAGCACACTCAATTTCCCAGGTCATATTATTGAAATCAACCTTTGAGAGATCAATGTCTTCATCCATTACCTCGCCCTCTTCTCCATTATTGCCAAGTACAATAACTTCATTACCAGCAATTGCAGTAGCATCATTTATCATTGCTGCTTTGCCTTCATAGAGATCTTTACTTTGTGTAGTGGTGTCGCTTGAGCAGACCTGAGAATTCTCATCATTCTCTGCTTCAGTGGAATCCATGGTAACAGATTGTAATGGCCTCAAAAGGTTAGTCTTGGTTGGAGTTTTGCTCAATTCCATACATTCTATTAAGTCTCTGATTGTTTGAACAAGATTTTCCCTCAGCGTCATTGGTTTCTTTGGGCCTTCCACATATTCACATTGGCATTCATCGGTAGGCTTTTCAGACAACCGTAAAACATCCGCGCTTATAGATTTATTACACTTTGGTTTATCTGGTAATGCAACTGTAGAGGGAGACATTGTTTGAAGTTTATGTAGTATAGCATTTCCATTTTCCACAATCGGAACATGCTTAACCAAAGCGCTAGATAGATCTCGCTTGGGTTTCTTTCGAATCTCATTCCAGGCAATCAGACGCAAGTCTGTGTTCTTTATCCTATGCTTTGCGTCTTTCCCCAATTTATTTTTTAGAGTAAGTTTAATGTCAAACTTTGCAAGCAATTCCATTATCTTCCGATACTGTTTGGCATTTTCACTTCGAAAAAGCATGTGCATCACGGTGTCTCCGTTCTTGTCCTGGATGTTGGGATCGAGATATGGATATTCAGATGGTCCAGAAGAGTATAGGTCAAGAAGATGTTTCATTATCCAAATGCCATTATCATCTGCAAGAATTAGAAGAAAAATGTATTTAATGAAAATTAAAGGCATTTTAAAAAAAAATTATTTAACCAAATCAAGTTTTTGACAGCACTCAGCAATTGTATAAGTAACAGTAGCAAAAAAAGAATAATACTAGAGACAAAAAAAACATTCAGAGTTTGAAGCAGGGAAACCTGGTTCAATTCCCGTGTCCGCTCAAAACAGATTGTAAGCTCACCTGGGCTCACAGCACACTATATCACTGTATTGTGATTATTAAGCGCTTTGAATATCATTGGGAGAAGTTATTAATACCAAAGTATCGCGCTCTGAATTTTACCATACTAGTAATACAAAAGTAAAAAGAAAATAACCTGCACACATCTCAAAGCTTAAAAAAAATAATAATAATAATAAGCGGTATAATGTTGTGCAATATTCATGAACTATTCGTCTTTGAGTATCAGACTTAACAGTCCTTTTTCCGTCGCAACACTTTTCGGGACCACACCACAGGACAATTTTTTACACCATGGCCATTCAGCATTAAAAGTGTAAAAAAAAAAATTAAAAAAAAAAAACTATTTAGGATTAATAATAAATTATTGTACATCATTTTTCCCACTTGAATTTATCCTGTAAACATCACCTACAGTGAAGCAGCAATCTGTAGATACTTTAAAGGATCCAAAGATGGCGGGCGGGCGAGCGCGGTCCCCTATTTTCAAACGGTGGTTGGTGCTCTAACAGGATAGGTGTAAATCCAAGCAGAAATCGTTCCACTGACTTCAAGCAAATAATCCGGTGGCACTAAAAAAACGTTGTGACCAAAGTCAAACAGACATTTCAAGTCTTTTTAATGATGCAGACGTTTCGGGTTAAAGCCCTTCTTCAGGTGTAAGACACACACAGGCCTGTTTTGTCAAAGTTTTTGAGTGCCACAGGATTCTGTTCTTCATTCAAATCAGTGCAAAGGGGAGTGTAACAAAGGCGCTCCTGTGTGAATAATGAAGTGCAATAGATAAAAGTGCAATGAATTCTAGCTGAAATTATGAGCACACTTAATAAAGTGAACACACAAAATAAATATTCACCACATCAAAATGTGGAGTACTAAAGTACAAAAGGTAAAAAAAAAATTAAATAATAATTTCACCTGCGTTCCCTATAAAATCGCCTGGACAACAGAAGTCCTGACACCGCGAGGCAACATCTTACCCAGTTGTGCGGCTGCACTGTTGTCCAGGCGATTATCGGGACCGCGGCTGAAATCCAGACACAGACCTCGACACCGAGTGTCTTTCTTCTCCCTCACTGGACCATTGAAATGCCCATATCAGTGAGTGCACATTTTATTGTTTTTTATGGTTTATAAAATCGTTACCAGACGATCTACACCATTGTTTGTTCCTTTATTCCCTCGAGGACCATCTGACCCACACATTCAAACATCCGATTCTCATACGGGCACTCGCCTCTAGTCCTTAGATGAATCGAAAGCTCCTTTCAGAGAGAGTATGCATCTAGGATATGCCTTAATTTATTGGGGAAATGGGAGTACAATTTCCCCTTTCCTACCAACAAATTAACATCATCATCATCATCAACAAACATATTGCACCATTTGTGTTATTTTTTCTCTTTTCAAACATGGACCTGCGCTCCCTTTCATTGAAGACTTCATTGAAGCAATCTGTGCCTTCTAGAACTGCCTGTGCCTTCAGAACTTATAGTCGAATTAAGTTTGGTGGAGCGCAAGATCAACTTAAACAATTAACATGAACACAAGCAAGCGAGATGCGCAAAACTGTAAGCCTCACCTTTCTTATTTACGGCAATAAAAACTGCAGCATGCAATGGCGTGTCACCCACTTTAGTGGACACACACTGTGGATTTCCACCTTTTTCAAGCAATAAGTAAGCCACCGCGTAGTCGTTCTTCTTTAAACAGGTGTGAATGGGTGCTTCACCGACTGCTCCTATCCCATCTGGAGAGACTGTTGAAAAAAAATAAAAAAAAAAATATGGCAGTATTAGACTTAACTGAAAGAGAAATTACTTGACTTTCCGTTTTTTGGATTTCTTTTAAATGTTATTTTTAGAGGGTTATTTACACCAACAAGGAAATCCGTGTGTGTGTGTGTAGGGTGAAAGGGGGGGGGGGGGGGGAGTTGGAGAAATCTTCAAAATCAGTGTTCACCGCTGTATGATTTTTCTTAGCAATAAATTGGAAGAAGCTGGAAATCATATTGTTCTCTCTGGGTAAAAATGACAAATTAATTTGGAGTGGGTGACTTGTGCACAACCACATTTATTGTAAGAAAAAACAAATATCTACTACTAGTTGCACACAAAGTTGACAAAATATTTCCCCCCCCCACATTTAGTACGACTCAAGATAATTCTTCATTTATGAAAATCAAGTGTGGGGGCGCGCGCATGACATCAGCGTGGATGCAAGCTGAGGAAGCTCCGTGCACCCCGTCAATAAATGCAATATAAACCCCTGATCGGCGCATAAATTACCCCCCCCCCTGCACAGGAAGTACTGTACAAGCAGCCGAGGGAAGAGGCAGGAATGCAAGACGGGGGACCTCAGATCTCTCCCATTTCAGCCGCGGGCAATCAGCAGCTGGGGAAGGTAAAAAAAACTAAGATAGCGCCGTACTGAGTGCTCGGGAGCGCACATCGGCGGGGACACACACACACACACACACACACACACACACACACAAAGGAGAGACAGGATTTTCCCCCTCAGGTCTCTCAGCTTGAGAGAAGAGCAACTTTAAGAAACTCTGCAGAGAAAAGCACAGCAGGATAAAAGAGGCAGGAGGTGAGTGCTGCTATTGAAGGCGAGAGCAATATGGCTGAGGGAGATACAGTGATCACAAAGAAAGACTTCCAGAACATGCTTAAAGAAATGCAAGCAGGTTTTCAGGCAGCCCTGGATAGAGCTATAAAGGAATTTAAATCAGAAGTCTCTTTATTGGCCAAAAGAACTACGGCGCTGGAAAACAAGATGGACGTAACTTTACAAAACCAGACAAATACTGACGAGGTCCTGCGTCTCAACAATGAGATAAGAGCTATGAGGGACGGTATGGATGACCTGGAGAACAGGGAGCGAAGACAGAACCTCCGAATTTGCCATGTCCCTGAGTCTGTGTTCACAGAAGCCCTCCAGCCATATCTTAAGAGACTGTTCTTGTCCATTGACTCCCAACTACAAGATGGCGATCTTCAGATGGATAGAGCTCACAGAGCCCTGGGCCCGAGATTTGATGACCCCAAAAGAAGCAGAGACGTGGTTCTGAGACTCCATCAATATGCAACCAAAGGATTATAAGAAGGCTTCAGAAACAGAGGCTTAATTGATTTCGAAAAGGACTATCCAGATCTTCCAGGATCTCTCCAGGTTGACAACAGAGCGCGAAGAGGGTTACGACCGGTTCTCCAGGAAAAGGGGATCCGCTACAGGTGGGCCTTCCCTTTCCACCTTATAGTCAATCATGAAGGTAAACAAATTTCGCTCCGTTATCCTGAAAAATCTTCATCCTTCCTATCGGCATTAAATCTGACCCCCAGGGAGGGACCGGGTCAGCAGCTGAGCCCGGATGAGAACAGAGAAGATGGTCGGTCAACCGAGGGGGCAGTAGCCCGGAGATGAAAGAATTAAGATCGACTAAGCTCTTACGAGTCGAGTCCCCCTAATGTTCACCAGAACCTTGGAAGTTTCAATAAGAGTCCACAACCGTTCCCCGAACCGGCGACCTTGAGAAGTCTATCTCGGACTTATTGATAAGTTTCTCCTATGTTTTTTTCCCCCTGGTTTCCCCATTTATTCTTTATAAACTACTCATGGGTCTGTTTTTTTTCTGGGAATCTGTCTACAGGCGGATTGAAGGCTCGGGTTAGGGGGCCTTGGCCCAAAGACCAGAAAGAACCTGTTTAGGTTTATGGACACAAAGGGCATTAAGCATTACGAAGGACAAGAGTAAATGATACGAAAGGTCTGATTTGTTTACCGTTCTCACAGTTGTAAGGAATTGGTATGTTTATTGAGAGGTATCCTTCCTTTTCCCCTTCCCCTCTTTCTCATTATACATACATACATACATACATACATACATACATACACACACACACACTTTAAGTAAGTATCGGTGCGATCAGGGGTTTGAAAATAGAAGGCGGATTGTGTGGGGTGGGTAGAAGCCCTGTATTCCCGACATCAGGTCGCCCCCCAGTAGTGCCATATGCCCACCAGGCCAGGCCTTGTACAGTCTGACCGCAAACTGGGATGAGTGGCTGGTTACACTCATCTTTCTTTATAGTTTAATTTTTGTTTTTTTTGTTGTTACCCAAGTTTCAGGAGGGGGAAGTTCCCTCTTTTTTTTTTTTTTTTCTACCCCCATCAGTTCACAACAACCATTAAAGTTCTATGTTCGCAACTTTCACGAGAGAGAGAAATATGATATTGGGAATGACTAGCCAAGCACCCTGAACGTTAAAGGCCTCAATAGTAATGGTAAGCGCAGGTTGGCCCTAAAGGAATTTAGGAATCTGAACGCAGATATTGCTTTTCTGCAGGAGCCACATTTTGCCCCTAAATACCTTCAGCAGGACATACCCATGGCATTTTACTCATCATTAATAAGTAAAAAAAAAAGGAGGGTTGCGATGCTGATAAAACTGGATATCCCGTTCCATGTATTGGAGGTTAAGAGAGATCAAGGAGAGAGGTCCCTGGTGGTTCATGGGTTCCTCTCAGGCCAAGAGATGTTAGTAAAGTAGACAAGGCAAAAAGCCCAGAAAAAAACGCTGCACCACGAATTTAGAAAGCGACGAAAGATGATAAAAAAACGATTTAATGTGCCAAAAATTGTTTGTTTTTTTATCATCTCCCTTGTCGCTTTCTAAATTCGTGGTTCAGCGTTTTTTTCTGGGCTTTTTTGCCTTGTCTACTTTACTGGCTATCTACATTCACCGTTTTTTGCACACCGACTACCAAATTAAAAGGATCCTTTACCCTGCAAGTGAAGAAACTCCTGCGGTTGTGGTTTCCACTAGGGAGTGACAAACTATTGTACATCTGGCTGTGAGTATCATTCCATTTATTGCTGGACTCATACTGTACTAGGTGGTGTGATGTTTATGCGTCTGAATATAAATATATGGTCAGATGACCGCAGTTCAATGCTAAATCCTCTATAAGTACATCATAAGGACTAACATTGTCAAGGCTTGCATAAGGGTTT
The DNA here is from genome assembly GCF_040206685.1 of Ascaphus truei. Taxonomy (NCBI): domain Eukaryota; kingdom Metazoa; phylum Chordata; class Amphibia; order Anura; family Ascaphidae; genus Ascaphus; species Ascaphus truei. Next base: position 317,644,777 of record NC_134484.1, read on the forward strand.
TTTCCGTTTTCCTGCTAATTACCATATTGGATTATAGAAAAGATTCCGGATTTATACCAGTGGGTTCTTTTCTTCATAGTGAATCCCATTTATTTGAGCCCCAGTCCTCACCTATCCAAGGAAACCAACTGTCAAAAGATGTTAGTGAATGTTAACGCGCCCAACGAGGGGCAAATTGATTTTTTAAGGGAAACATTGGAATCTATGGGAGATGGCCGGGACCAGCTGCTGATCCAAGGAGGTGATTTTAATATGGTACCAGATCCAGATATGGATAAGTCCACCCACACAGAGCAATCACATTCTGCAATGACATACAGTGTAGCAAAGAAATTTAGACTGCTATTTAAAGAATTTGGATTGTGGGATGCCTGGCGTGGCTCACATAAGGGACAGAGAGATTACTCTTTTTACTCGCCCTGAATCAATAATATATTTGTATCCCCGGGTATATTGGATGTGTCGGTCCATTCGGATATATTACGTGGTCAGACCACGCCCCAGTGGCAATCCTGTTTGATCCCTCATTTATCAGGACTCGTTCGTTCCATTGGAAGATGAACGACTCCCTACTGAATCACTCAGAGATTAGTACTCAAATTGGAAATTCGCTTAAAAATTATTTCTATATTAACAATGGGTCTGTAGTGTCGACAGCGACTCTATGGAAAGCCCATAAGGCCACGATCAGAGGACAGCTTATCTCAATAGCATCACACAGAAAGAGAATAAAAATAAACAAAAATATTTAACGCAAACAATTATAAAATTGTAATATTCACATATAAAAAAAATTAAAAAAATTTTTTTTTTAAAACACACCGTCGAGGAAAATTTCTAAAATTCTTAGTCAGGCTAGAGAAGAACTTAAGAGGTTGCAACTATTAGACGTAAAGAAGGCTAAACCGACTTATGATAAGGGAGACAAGGCAAACTGTTTACTGGCAAATAAACTCAGAGGGATCAGGTCGAGAACTTCGGTGCCCGCTATTAGAATGAAGGGAGGAGAAGTGACTTACAAAACCTCTGGAATAGGTGAGGCATTTGCTACATTTTATACGGACCACTGTGACCTAGATAACTCCCCAAATGCTAAAATCCCGGACCCGACTCAGATGGAGGATTATTTTAGAGATTGCAACCTCCCAAAATTGACAGAGGAAGACCATAAAATGTTAAATGCATAATCCGGATAGAACTAGCGAGGGCGGTTAGCTCATTGAAGCCGTCAAAGGCACCTGGCCCAGATGGTGTCTCTGTAATATAAATTTTTATAGGAATTCTAGGACCATGTCTATTGGATTTATTTAACAATTTTCTTAGTGGAAAACAAATCCCCCCCACAGATGACGAAAGCAAATATAGTGGTTATCCCTAAAGAAGGTAATGACCCACTATGTTGTGGTAGCTATAGGCCAATCTCATTGCTTAATACAGACATGAAAATATATAGTAAAATTCTGGCTAACAGGCTCAATCAACTACTTCCTAGATAAATCCATTATGACCAAGTGGGGTTTGTGTGTGAACGCCAGGCGTCGGATAACACTAATAATTTTCCTAATGCGATTGAACAGATACATAAATCTAAACTGAAAGCAGTATTGTTGAGTCTGGATGCGGAGAAGACGTTTGATAGGATAAAATGGGATTTTTTGGATAAAACATCACAGGCATTTGGATTGTCTGGGGTTTTTTTGCAAGGGATTCATGCCCTCTAACAGACACCAATAGTCACCTTGAAAATTCCAGGGGGGAGAGGAACCTAACAACAGTAAAGAATTGGACTAGACAGGGGTGCCCACTCTCCCCTTAAAAATGGAACCTCTCGCAGCCACAATCAGAAAATCTCCAAATATACAAGGGATTAAAATACAGCAGGGCCCCAGTCATGCGGTGGGTTCCGTTCCAAGGACCCGCCGCAAAGCGAAAATCTGGCTGCTGACAACAAATAAGTATAGGGTCATGTCAAACCCGTCTAGACTCACGCCCCTGTTCTGCAACCCGGGGATTCTTCCGGGTTTCCAGGGCCAGGGCTTTAAAATCTGGAGACAGAGGGATTCTAGAGACGGGAGATTTAATAGAAAAAGATGTTGTCATTTGAGGAAGTAATGAGAAAATATGGCCTACTTCTGAGATGTTCAAATATATGCAGGTCCGATACTTTGTTCGTCAAGGTTTTTATATGGAAGAGGAATTCCCCAGATATACAAGTTTTGAAGATTTATGTAAAACAAAAAAAGTATCAAAAAGATCTGATTTCATCCCTTGACCAAGGTTTAATCCCCCAAAAGGATACCCCGGCCCATAAATATATGGATCAGTGGGCTCTGGACTTCCCGATTGAAATAACAAGAGAGGACTGGAAGGATATATGGGAGAATGTGGGTAAAACCTCTATATGCGCAGTGACAAAAGAGAATATCTATAAAATTATGTTACGCTGGCATTATACTCCTAAAAGGTTAAAGCAAATGTTTCCAGAGGCTACTGATAGATGTTGGAGAGGATGCGGACAGATAGAGGATCTAGCACATATTTGGTGGTTTTGTCCATTAATGCAGACATTCTGGAAGAAAGTTCTCAGAAGATGTGACAGGAATTGAGATTCCGCTGGACCCAATTTTAATTTTTCTAGCTAAGCCTATGGAAGGTGTGAACCATTATACAGTTAAATGATTCTGCATATTTTAAACGGCAGATAGATGTGTTGTAGCAGCAGCGTGGAAGAAGACACTTCCGCCCTCCAGGAGAGAGGTCATTGGAAGGGTTAATGATGTTCAATTAATGAACTCACCTCATTTTTGAATCATACCACAAGGAGGTTTGATAGGGTCTGGGATCCCTGGGATGTCGAATAGGTGGGTGCCCTCATTGGGAAAGATGTTACAGGAGTGAGGAGTGTAGGATATGTTGCTTTTATAAAATGTTGTATGCTATGCAATGTGAAAGTTGATGATTATACGAATTCTGTAACAAAATGGTTGTTTCGCCCCCTCCATCACTTTTTTTTCTGTACCCCCCCCCTTCTCATTTATATTTGAAAATCTTAATAAAAAAAATAAAAATATCAAGTGTATAGAAATCCATTTGGTCTTAGAAATCTTTATTTTAAATTTGTAAAAAGTCTAAAAAAAAAAATTGGTACGCACTAAATTAACCATTTGTCTTTTGATATAAAATTCACGTGACTTTTTGGCAACAGGTGTAAAAAGCACTAAATTAAATGATCCACAATATCGTTTTGCAATCCAACGTCCTGGGGATTTTTTTTTCTAGTTACATTGCTATAGGTTTAAAGGCAAATATATCAAAGGAGTTGTGAATCCCAGTGACTTAGAACGGCGCTAGACAACAGTGATAGTGCAGATAATTAATAAAGTGAATTATAAGGTGTAACTGAAATGATTCTCAACCTTCACAGGGAATATGTACAGATTCCCTTACAAGTAGTATAGCATCCAGGGTAGGAAGGGAGCGATGGTATCAGGAACACCCAAAAAAGAAAAGCAAACAATGATGGTGCAGCAAGTTAACACTATAATGGTGCAGGTAAGTCTTGGCTCTAATAGAATGCCTTCTTACAACAAGTAAGTGATAAAACAGCAAAAACAGGAGTTGAAATTGATGATGATTCGTGAAGACTTCCACTCACGTTGAATTTCACAGAAGACAAGGAGAGACCATAGTGTAGATCAAAAAGTAACAGGTTTATACGTTAAAAACACATAAGAAATGTACTCACAATATGTACATAGAACGAATTCACATAAGGGTTTACTTGAGGTAGTAATTAGTCTGGAATCGTATGGTAGGTTTACAGCCACTTCAGAGTTCCCCCTCGTCGGATCGCGATGGAGAGCGTCTGACGTCACGTCCGGTCAGGGACTGACGACTTCCGGTTTGAGCGAACCAGGAAGCGGACGGCAAAAGCTCAGGGCAGACTCGGTGCCTTCAGTTGTGGAGCAGCAAAAACTGTAGTACAGCTGTGCTGTGGGAGGCTCTACGCGTTTCGCTGTACTACGGCAGCTTCCTCAGGAGCAGATTCTACCATCCGATTCGAGACTAATCTACTGCCTCAAGTAAACCCTTATGTGAATTCGTTCTATGTACATATTGTGAGTACATTTCTTATGTGTTTTTAACGTATAAACCTGTTACTTTTTGATCTACACTATGGTCTCTCCTTGTCTTCTATGAAATTCAACGTGAGTGGAAGTCTTCACGAATCATCATCAATTTCAACTCCTGTTTTTGCTGTTTTATCACTTACTTGTTGTAAGTAGGTATTCTATTAGAGCCAAGACTTACCTGCACCATTATAGTGTTAACTTGCTGCACCATCATTGTTTGCTTTTCTTTTTTGGGTGTTCCTGATACCATCGCTCCCTTGCTACCCTGGATGCTATACTAAATATATAAAAGGACACATATGTGTGGCAGCACATTTGACAGTCTTTACCTCCTTGTTCTAACAGGAATTTGACTAACGGCAACCGAAAATCCATTCCGGGACCTAGATGACTGACGACATTGCCAATGTTGACGTTTGGAAGGGGGCATCTTTCAAGCAGCCCTTTCCCACTCTCTGGAGTCTCCCCATTGGCATTCCCTGTCAACAGAAGCAGTACTTCGTTCCACCTGTGCTGCTCTAATAGCTGTGTGATGAGGCCTTCAGCGAAGGACTCTGGGATATCACAAGACATATCAGGTGGGATTTCTGAAAATGAAATGACATAAAAATGAGGGAAACAAAAAAAAAAATTCCACATAGCTCCAATTGCTAGCGATTACAATTACGCAAAAATACAGATGCAATCCCTATAATTGGCTTTGTATACACACCCTTTACAACACTATGAGGAAGGTGTCATATGTGCCAATGTCCCATAATAGAGTCTGCTTTATTTTCCCAGCATCTACAAATGGTTACTGCTTAACAGATCTGCTATACTGTACATGCATCTTCTATAAATTACACATCAGCAATCCAAAGCAAGTTCTGTTACATATTAAAAAGGTGCAGCCACCACACTTTGAGTATTCTAATTCTGGAGACTAGAGCAACAGAAAGAAGGGAGGGAGGAGGATGCCACCATATCTGTGGTTCCAAGCCCAGTGAAAGAAGGGACACAACTATTTTCCCCCTCTGGGTCCTGCACAGGCAGACCCTTTGCCACCATATTGCTCCCTGTCCAGTGCGGTCCTCTTCAGACAGTTTGTTTATGTTGCAGCCAGGCCGCTATACTTCCCACTCCTCCACAGTGCAGACGTCAGTCCCCCTTATCAAGTGGTGCAGCGATCAAGCCCCCTGCCCCCAACACACACAGAATTGCTTTTATACACACACACACACACACACACACACACACACACACTCACACTATCTGTAAATATACAGTTAAGAGATTCAATTATGTAATGATATATTGTTGATACTTTGTTGCCTTAGGGCAGGCGTGCGCAAACTTTTCAGTCTGCGCCCAATGCCTGCTCTCCCCCCCTTCTGCTGTCAAATGACGCAGTGGGATCGTGTGACGTCACGTGACCCTGCAGCATCATTTAATGCTTAATGCCGGGTTGCCATGGCGATGCCGGAAGCCAAGGTAAAGGAATTTACAGAGGCCTCACGCGGTGCCCCAGCATTTAGTTTAAATGTCTTCAGGGAAGCGCAGGGCCTCGGTAACCGCCACGCCCCCCAGAAAATCTCATGCCCCAGCCCCCTTGTTTGCACACTCGTGCCTTAAGGAAGTCCTCCTATGAACGGCCAAAACATTGCCTCTTCAACACCGATGGAAGTTTAAGAAAATGTTGTGCGTGTTGAAGTGCTGCTCTTTGGTTCCATACTACTGCTAATCATCGGAAGTCTACTAGAATATAGCTCTGTATCTCTGGCACCTTGCTAATGCACATAAAACATACTTTAAAAATGGATTGGATTGTTATGACTCTTGAATTGCTGATCATCCAATAAAAATATTGTCTCTACAAAAGCATTGCAGTTTACCTTTCAATTTGGACAGAAGATGCAGAAACCCTTTCACTTTCTTGTGCTTAGAGAAATTAGTCAATTGGTCAGGTTGTGACCTTTCCAGCTTGCAGAAATCTGTGAATTGCGCCAGAGCACTGAGAAGAGAAGCAGCCTCGTTCACGGGAGATGCAGTGTCCCGCTTACCTGCAAACATCACCAGCAACATAAGAGATGGAAAATATGGTCAAGTTGGGGTGGAGTTTACATAAAGACAGATTGTGAAATGGACAAAGCATTCGATAGAGAAATAGTGGGCCCCTGCTATAAGAGCAACGTAAAAACAATATATCTATGTAAACACATGTATGAACATATAGAAATGTAGACGTATTTATTGTCCCGCTCAGGTGGGATATGTTTAAATCACTAGTGGAATATTTATTCTATGTGTAATACAGAATAGGATCTATGTGACAAATTTCTGCTATCACATCTATTGCCAACTTTGTTGTCCTGACGTTTCTGCTGACTCTCTGGAAGGAAACGGAGAAGCCATGTTACGGGATTCGGCAAGACAAGTGGGAGAGGCCCAAGCAGAGTCAATGTGCCTTTCAAAAATAAGCACCTGGAGTTAATTCATGGTCCAGTGATTAACCCCTACTCATCAGAATTCCTCTGTTAATGGAAGGGATAAATAATAGAGGTTAATTCCATGGTCAACAACGACATCTTCAGAACTTTGCTTGCTGACAGAGCAAGAAATATTGCAGATATTGCACAATAAACATCGACCTTATTGGCTGGGACTGTTCTCATGGTGTGGGTGTGGTGTTTTTAAGGACAGTATAAATAGTTTAGTTCAATCTATGTGAGTTAAGTTCCTCGGGGAAAAAGCGCTTTGAAGATCTTTTTCAGTTCACACAATGGACGAGGCTATACTACACCTGTATTATGTACTGAGCTTATTAAAGTTAAGTTGCTTTAAGAACATCTCCGTGTTGGAATAATCCTTCTTTCAACTAGATACAATACGGGGGGAGAGGGGGGGTGTATTCACCAAAGAGCGCAAGGTTAAGCAATGTTTTCTCTCATAAAGAGCATAGCGTTAACTATAATGGACGTTGGGCATTACGAGATGCAAATTATATGCATTATCCTCTCTGCACTAAAAGGTTAACCTAAACTTGGTGTTACTCCTATACAGACCCTGAAATAGGACTATTGCAGTGTCTGTACGGCTGTAGCACCACCGGTGGGCGTGATTTAACCAACAAAGCGTTATTATTTCCCGCCATTCTTGGAAGAGAATGCAACGTTATGCTAGAACATAACGTTAAGCGTATGCCAAATGATATGTAGCACAGACGTTTTTGTGTTTGCATGTACAGTAGATATAAATCATCAAAATCAGGAATATAAATCTTAGTCAAGTGTTAACTCAGAGAACACAACGTCTGATTCTGCTTTAGGTAACGAAACTTAAAAGATCTGAGTGAATCCCTTATGACAGAGGACGACGACTGTTTTTGCTGTGTGGTTTAATGTGCTTCCCATCTCTCTTTTTTTAGGGTTGAGGAGACATATACAGCTCAACCCCGTTATAGCGCGGTCCTCGGGGGCCACCCGATCCAACCGCGCTAGAACCGGGGTCGCGCTAATTTTTTTTAAAAATGGCCGCCGCGCGACCGATCGGGAGGGAGGGAAGAGGTGGCCGGAAGCCCTACACGTCCCCCAGCAGCCACCAGGCCCGCCAACAGCGGCCCTCCGAGTCCAGCCGCAGCCTGCTCCTTACCCCCCCCCCCCACAGGCATCCACACGTTTTCCCCCCCCTCCCACCACCGGCATCCACCACCCTCCACCGGCACCCCCCTCCAGGCCCCCACATCTACCGGCCAGCCGCATCCAAAGACCCTCCGCGCCCGCCCTCCATGGCATATTCAGTTTGGGGCCTAGCCCACGCGGCCCTCCGAGCCGCAGCATGCACCTCACTCGACCCCCCCCGGCATCCACACAATCCCCCCTGCATTCACCCCCATCCACCCAACCGACATTACCTTCCCCCCACCGGCATCCACCTTTCCCCCCCCCCCCCCCTCCAGGCCCCCACATCTACCGGCCCGTCGCCCGGCATCCAGAGACCCTCCGCGCCCACCCTCAGTCTGTGTGTCTCTGACACACCACTCCTACGCGGCACAACCAGTTTTGGGCCTAGCCCACGCGGCCCTCCGAGTCCCAGCCTGCTCCTCACTCACACCCCCTACCGGCATCCACACCACCCCCCCCCCTCCTCCCGATGCCAGGTCCGCTCCGATCTCAGCAGCCGACACCAAAGGTAGGGAGGGGGAGTGGGAGGTGTGGTTTGCGTGTGGTGTGAGTGCAGCGTGCAGTGAGTGTGTGCAGCGAGTGTGTGCAGCGAGTGTGTGCAGCGAGTGTGTGCAGCGAGTGTGTGCAGCGAGTGTGTGCAGCGAGTGTGTGCAGCGAGTGTGTGCAGTGACAGTGCGCAGTGTGCAGTGACAGTGTGCAGTGCGCAGTGCGCAGTGAGTGTAAAAAAATGTTAAAAAATAAGCCGCTTCCCTGTACCATAGAACAAGCAGATTAATTAGAATGAAAGTGACCAAAATCTTCTCCAGATCAAGGAAGCAGCTTCAGAGTATTATGAAATAAACGCACTCATTTTTACATACGCTTTAAAAGGGATAAGAGAATATTGTTTGTCTTTTGTCTTGACAGATTACCTGCTGGTTCTGTGGAATTAGATGTAGGGGGAACCTGGCTTGCCAAGTGCTTTTTAATAATGTCCTCTGCCTTGAAGTTCTTATTTCTTTTTAGTATGTCTGGGGCGCACCTCCCCTGCCGGTCGCCAATACATGGGTTTCCTCCGAAATCCAGGAGCATCTTTATATCTTGTGCTTGACCTAAAGAAATCAGAAAACATTGCTATATAGGAATAAACACACAACAAATGGCTATTTGCCAATAAACACAGCATTCATTCCATTAAAATGTCCCCTTTGATACTTAGCAACATCACATATTATATTTTCACCTCCTAAAAAAGGGATTAATGGAGCTATTGTAGTTGTTTCTAGAATTCTCTTGTCACTTTCATTAAGCATACACAATCCAAAGAGCTGGAAATCTATACAACGGACAACACATTGGTATTCATTTAAAGAACTAGATACCAAATCAAGTCTACTGCCAAAAGAGCATGTAACAACACTTACTTGTGAGTAAGCCAAAAATACATAAGAGTAAGTGGCTGCAGCTGGAAGCAACCCTCAACTTTGTGTATACAAGACCAACAACTCCTCCACATAGGATTCCTCTTTTGTTCCTGTTCCAGACACTTACACTTTGCTGTATACCCGGTGGAAGAAGTTGGAGTCAATGCTACTACATGCAGAAGTGTGCTGCCGTTGCCATCTGGCTGATTGATCCTTTCCTTCATGCCCGGTTTGTTGTTGATGACGTACTTTAAGAGGTTGCTTTCCACTAAAAAAAATTAAAGAAGAAGATCTCAGAAAATAAAAGATAGCGGTGGCACTGCAAATACCGGGCAGCTCAGAAACAAGCACAGTAACTGCTCCAAGAACAACTTGCTCTGAGATAGATGCATCAAAGAAAGGTTTGATACCAGGCTTTGAATTGTAGTTGCTCAGTAGTTGGGTTTACTTCCTAATTCTACTCTTGTGGGGAAAGATCCTCAACGGGTTTTAGGAAAAACCAGTGAATGAAAAATACATAGTAAAGATGACATATGAATGGGGTGTACATTAGCTACCAACATTTTTTAAGTGAAACTTCTTTAGTGGCCCTAGGGAATTTTGATGGGGCAAATTTTGTTAATGGTAACGAAAAAGCGTAATGGAAGTAATGTCACGCCCTGGTAATGGTTGCACATGTGCAGAACGCAGAAGTGGCTGCCAGGTATGCGCAGAAACAGACGCTGCGCATGCGTAGAGGCAGCCGTACACACACACACACACCACTATTATTAGAGGAATTCCCAGTGAGCACGCGCGTTCTAAATCAAACTTCTTTGGGTTTTGGCACGCGTGTTCTAAATCCAACTTTTGGGTTTTGTCACTGAAATTGTGTTTTGATTTTTAATTTACATTTAAAGACTTTTGAGAGTTACGGAATTTAGATACTTTACTATCCAAAATATATGTATCTTACTTTAGTTATCATAAGTCAATTATATCATGTATTCCAAGTGATGGTATGGAAATTTCAACACAAAATTAAATAAATTATACTCTCAAATCTCTTTCGTGGAATTAAAAATATCACCATAACAAATACAATTTCTGGTGACAAAAGAATAAAAAAAACACAAAGAAGTTTCACTTACAATGCGCGTGCTCAGCGCACACAACAATTTTTACTAAAAAGCACATCATTTACAGCAGGGATTTGGTCCATTGGCCAAATCCAGCCACCAAACTGTTTGCGAGAAGCCCTCAGACTACATAAAATGGCATTGAATTACTCATGATCCTGTGAATCACAGACCCAGTATGGTCTTTCTCCCTCCAGCAGAAAAGAGTGGTACATGAGAATTGTGCCAGGTAGTGTTAGGTCCTGCAAATTGGACATGCCGTGAAGTGACTTCAGGCTTATAACCTTTTGGCCAAAGGGTTTAACTAAAGGACCCTTACTCATGAGCAGATACAGTTTGGTCTGGAAATAATTGGACACCGACACAATTTTCATAATTTTGGCTCTGTACGCAACCACAATGGATTTGAAATGAAACAACCGAGATGCAATAGAAGTGCAGACTATCAGCTTTAATTCAAGGGGTTGAACAAAAATATCATATGAAACGTTTAGGAATTGCAACCATTTTCATACACAGTCCCCTTATTTCAGGGGCTCAAATGTAATTGGACAAATTAACATAATCATAAATAAAATGATCATTTTTAATACTTTGTCCAGAATCCTTTGCAGACAATGACTTCTTTAAGTCTGAAATGCATGGACATCACCAAATGCTGGGTTTCCTCCTTTGTGATGCTTTGCCAGGCCTTTACTGCAGCTGTCTTCAGTTGTTTGTTCGTGGGTCTTTCTGCCTTAAGTTTTGTCTTCAGCAAGTGAAATGCATGCTCGATCGGGTTGAGATCAGGTGATTGACTCAGCCATTGCAGAATATTCCATTTCTTTGCCTTAAAAAACTACTGGTTGCTTTCGCAGTATGTTTTGGGTCATTGTCCATCTGTAAAGTGAAGCGCCGTCCAATCAACTTGAATTTGGCTGAATCTGAGTAGACAATATATCCCTATACACTTCAGAATTCATCCGGCTGCTTCTGTCTTCTGTCACATCATCAATAAACACTAGTGACCCAGTGCTATTGGAAGCCATGCATGCCCATGCCATCACACTGCCTCCACCGTGTTTTATAGATTATGTGGTATGCTTCGGATCACCAAGCCATCTCCATACTTTTTTCTTCCCATCATTCTGGTACAGGTTGATCTTAGTTTCATCTGTCCAAAGAATGCTGTTCCAGAACTGGGCTGGCTTCTTTAGCTATTGTTTGGCAAAGTCTAATCTGGCCTTTCTATTCTTGAGGCTTATGAATGGTTTGCAGCTTGTGGTGAACCCTCTGTATTTGCTCTCGTTAAGTCTTCTCTTTATGGTAGACTTGGATAATGATATGCCTACCTCCTGGAGAGTGTTCTTCACTTAGCTGGATGTTGTGAAGGGGTTTTTCTTTACCATGGAAAGGATCCTACGATCATCCACCACTGCTATGGACGTCCAGGCCTTTTTGTGTTGCACCAGTGCGTTCTTTTTTTCTCAGAATGTACCAAACTGTTGATTTGGCCACTCCTAATGTTCCTGCTATCTCTCTGATGGATTTTCTTTTTTTTTTTGCAGCCTAAGGATGCCCTGTTTCACTTGCATTGAGAGCTCCTGTGACCGAATGTTGTGGGTTCACAGCAACAGCTTCCAAATGCGAATGCCACACCTGGAATCAACACCAGACCTTTTACCTGCTTAATTGATGATGAAATAATGAAGGAATAGCCCACACCTGTCCATGAAACAGCTTTTGAGTAAATTGTCCAATTACTTTTGGTCCTTTGAAAAAGAGGGGGCTACATATTAAAGAGATGTAATTCCTAAACCCTTCCTCCAATTTGGATGTGAGTACCCTCAAATTAAAGCTGACAGACTGCACATACATACATACATATATATATATATATATATATATATATACACATACACATATACATACATATACATACATATACATACACACACATATTTATTTATTTATTTATTTATTTATTTTTTTCATTATTTAACTGTAACTTGAATTTTTTTTGGTACACAGCCGAAATAACAAAACTTGTATCAGTGTTCAATTATTTCCGGACCTAACTGTAAGCACTGAAGTATTGTACTATATGTTGTGTCAGTTTGTATGTTGCGCTGGCCTTTCCTGTTTTTGTTGGCATTGAATTACTCTTCAGAATAAAATGTTGTGATCTGAACTATCTGGAAAACCATATAAGAACCTTGTCTTACTGCCTTAGTTTGCATGATCAATCATACATTATGATATTTTAACATATGACCATGCATTTGCTCATATAATATTGCTCCTCATGGAACTTTCTTAATGCATCTGCAGTGTGACAGTAATGGGTAGCCAGCCTTCATAATAAAAGGTGAAGCCTGGGTAGCTACCCCTAAAACGGTGGTTCTCCAGTGACTTATTATCAGCACCTATAAGCTGGGGACAATGTGTGTATTTTGACATCTTATGTGATATAGGTAGAAAACTGGGACTTCGGGAACGGGACCCTAATACTGGATACTGAGGGGCAAAAAAGGGTTAAAATACCTGAAAAAATTTTTGGACAAAGTTACCTGTTGTCCCATAATTTTACTCGCGATTCACGCCTGATTTGCAGGTACACGTATGCATTTTCATAACGGTATGATTCCCTAGTAATATTGCCCAGCCAGCAAGTTCTTGGAACTTGGTTTTAAAACTTGGCTCCTAGGACAAGTTTTACCACCCAAATTCCAAGCCCAAGTTGTAGAAAAGAAATGTGTTTTAATATGTGTATTCATCTCTATGGATGCAGCCCCGGTAATTCGATTAGCCGGGAGGCCAGCATAGAGATGGTGGATCAAAGGGGAGGATGGGAGTAACGAGGTGTCAGGTCATCTGGTTGAGCGGGGAAGTGTGGAGAACCAGGTCTATAGACAAGGCGGCCTGCGGCGGAGACTCTTTGTTCTCTCAGACACTGTGGAGTATACCCAGCGGGAGGTATGGGGCAGGGAAGGGGAAGCCGTTGCTCGTAGGCACGGTTCCCATTGGCCAGTTCGAATTTCCCGCTAACCAGCTACCTGGGCCCCTCGGTACGCCCCTTCCTCTGACGGGTGCAACAAGCCAAGCCTCCACCTTGTGACTGGCTGTTGCACTACAATCCGTACTCTGATTGGCCGCCAGTCCCGGTTCCATGTTAGACATAGGACATCGATGTCTATGTAAGGGGACTGCCCGATCAGAGTACCAAGACTTGCGAGACTATTCCTAGGCTTGGTGCGGTGAAGCAGAGGCAGGCTTTTCAAAGGTTCTTTGCTTGCAATAGCAAAGCACTATGCATTGAGGTGCCGGAGAAGCCTAGCCAAGCTGAGGACAAGTTCTAGAGACGCGGCCTAATATTGAACGCAGGGGTCTAATATTGAACGCAGATCTGGCCAGTGGGGTAAGCCAGGTATCTATCCCGTTGATAGTACTGTGGTGTTCCTTGACGTGGAGCGGACAGGGTAAGCCTTCCTGAAGCAAGCGCCCTGCACCTAGTTGAGGCTAGTGTCTCCCCCCAGAGTCCCAGTTGTGGTGTTTTTCCCTTGTTTTTGTGTTACTTTGTATGCCTGCTGGTTTTACCAGAATAAACCTCATCTTATTCCACTACCTTGTCCTGCCTCGTGAAATTGATCCCGGAAGGTAAAGGTGTTAAAAGTACTGGTCTCCCGTGACAGGCAGAATGGCATATATTTGAAGGGATCAGATTGAGGACGCTGCATGCCCCTTTGTTCCCTCACCTATAGTATATGGTCCCATACTATGTTTGAGAGGGGGGCTAGAAATCCATCCAAAACAGTTTAGGAGAAAAACAAAAGGCAAATTAAGTCAAACCACCACACAGCAGGAATGATAAACTAGTTAATCTGGCCACCTAAATTATGGAACATATCCACCTAGTGGTGCCATTCAACACTTTACTTATCTGAGAGACGCTTTCCAGCCCTCACAAGTGAATGGGCTTTAAGGTGTCTTTTGGTGCAGGGAGGCGTTTTATGGCATAGCAATGCTTGGTAAACAAGGTCCAATATCTTTACAGCAATAAGAAATACAGTACAAAGGACTATGTTTTTTTTATCCCTGTGACACAGACATTATTACTTTTATATCACTGCTCCCTACCCCTGTGTTGTTCCTTACCTGCTTTTGTGCAGAGATTCATAATGGAATGAAGAGGATATTCTCCTATGGTTTCAACGTTGGCTCCAATGCTAATCAGCCAGGACACAAGGTCTGCTATTGATTTCATATTGCTGTATAGACCAGAATTCACGTACATCTGAAAGGGTACAAAAAAAGCACAATTGTTTTAAAATCAAATACGTGTGTACGTATAAAAGCAATGGTGTAGTAAAACTGGCACATTGTCATTATATAACATAGGAAGTGTCCACAGAAGGAATGGCATAATGCAAATATTACAATATGAATGAAATGATGTGCCTGTGTCATTTTCTCCCTTTTAGGCCTAGATCCACAAAGGGGTGCTAAGCTTTGGCACGCCTTTACTTCCATTCATATGAATGAGAGTAAAGGCGTGCTCAAGCTTAGCACCCTTTTGTGAATCTGGGAATAATATCTGCTATGTCTAAAATGGGGTAAAACTTGCTTGCAACTTGGTCCACAGTCCCTTTACCTACTCCCGCATCCTAATAGAGAAGCTCAGCACTACTGTACAGTACTTGCTCAACATTTTCTACGCTTCTCATCTTGATCCCAAACCCCTATACCAAAAACCTAATGCATCCCTTTCTCGCCAACACACATGAATAGCATTTAAAAGAATTACTTAAAGCTCCATTGCCTTTGGAAAAAAAAAAATGAAGTTATTTCCCCCCTCGGCGGGAAGCAGGGGGTCTCCGGAGCTAAACCGTGTTCATTTCAGCTATGGGGACCCCCTGCTTCCTGAGATATTTACATTTAGAGGGGCTTCTGGTATTTCTCTGTTTAAAA
>NC_134484.1:317665239-317727739 GCF_040206685.1 Ascaphus truei
ATCTTTCTCTTAAGACACTTTCAAATGTCATGACGAAGGCATGGTTGACACCTCCCACTGTAGTAGCATGAAAAATATAATCCTTTTCACAATCTGTTTGTTCATTCATACACACAAATTAATTACACATGTATTACATATACAATACACACACATTGTCTGTCTGGACGGATTTGAATTGGATAAGTTGGAGCCTTAGGCTTATCAACACTAAATAGTTGGTATGGAAATCCTTTTAGGAAGTCTGCGATGTGACTCATATAAATATACTTTGCATAACCATTAGCATATCTCCAAGCCGGGTACCTCAAAATGTGCTCCTAATCTGTTTGAGTGGACACACACACACACACACACACAACACTTAATTGAAAGTCTCTCTCTCCGACCTTGAACACATACTTCAGTCTGACTTGTTCGAAAACTGGATTTCCCAAAACAAACTGTTTTTAAACACTGACAAGACTGTAACAATGGTATTGGGGACCAATACAACATTTTTAAAGCTTCAGAACCAACGCTAATACCACCCTAACTCCTGTTACTAGTTTTAAATACCTGGGCATGTGGTTTGACTTCCATTTAACATTCGGGATGCACATTGATACCCTGACATTTAAAACTTATGCCAAACTAGGTGTACTTTACAGGAACAAATCCTTCCCAAGTCTGCTGGTCAGAAAGCGTATCGCACAGCAGATGCTAATGCCAATTATTGACTATGGAGACATAGTTTACGGCTGGGCACCCCAAACCCACCTAAGCAAATTTGACACACACTACAATTCAATATTCCGTTTTGTCATCCAATGCAACTACAACACACATCACTGCAAAAATGCTCAAAGAACTAGATTGGTCATCACTTGAGTCTAGGCGCAAAGTTCACCTTTCCGGTCTTGCCTTCAAATACTTTCTGGGCAAGCTACCCATCTATCTGAACAAGCTCCTCACCCCTACCCCATGCAGCACTTATCATCTGAGATCAGACACCAAAACACTGTTCATGGTCCCAAGGTTCAGCAAATTATCCGGCCGCTCCTCCTTCTTACCGTGCACCCCAAAACTGGAACAATCTACCGGAAAGTCTCACAGCCTCCACCAGTTTAAGTTCTTTCAAAACTAAAGCTCTCTCACATTTTAATCTGGTCTGTAACTGCTACATACGTCTATAATATATATATATTATCTTTAACTGTGCATGCAATGTCTTGTATATAATGTATACCCTGCTCACTTACGTAACTGTATTTGTAACCATGTATTATTTGTCATCTTAACTCTATGCCCAGGACCTACTTGCAAACGAGAGGTAACTCAATGTATTACTTCCTGGTAAAACGTTTAATAAATAAATAAAACATTCTCTCACACTGACACACACACACACACACACAAACAGCTCCTTTTCAAGCAAGTGAACCTGTTTCAAAATCATTGACAGTTCTCCTTGTGACTTTGTGCAAGTCATTCAAGAGAGTAGAGAAGTAGACGATCATGGCCAGGGAAGGGGCAACCTAGTGAGCACGCTACGCCCCATGACAGGCATGTGTATATCTATACAAAATTTACATACACTGTGTATATTGAAGCATTATAACATTTTATGAAACAAATATAGGTTAGGCACTGTAAGAAGTTCTACACTCTGTCCCCTCCCTCAAGATAGGGTATGGCTGGAAAGGTTATAAATGATAGCTGCTGGTACGAAAAGGTCTGCCAATTTCGAACTCTTGATTCTAACCATCTGAAAGACAGACAAGATCGGCTTCCTTATATGAAAAATGCTATTCATACAATATGCCAGATAGACAAAGACATGGTAAGGCCTTATACAGAGAATAAGACTTTGAATATGGAATGCTTACAGATAGTATGTATAAAAAGACTTAAACAGATAGGTAGCGCGAAATCTAAATAAAATAAAGTATTAATATATAATTGCTTTATATTACATTTAGCTTCTTAGGGCGCCACAAATATATTTTTTCCCCACATGTATAAAAGACTTAGCAGGATACTAGGAGAGAAGAAGGGATACAACAGCATGGAGTTACAAGTTACTACCTTGGAGAACCCATGTAAGAACTGGAATATTAAATACCATATATCCATGAGTAACTTGAATAAACGTTTATCTGCCAACTTGAATGCTTACGTTTATGACAAATGACACATGATATTTAACAGGTACATACCTTCAAGCGCCATGAAGATGCCAGTCAGAAATTCTGTGATTTCTTCTTTGTCAGAGGTGCCACGGAGAATCAGAAGGCCCCTGAAGAATATCATTAAGGCGTTATTGACATCTTTCAGCTTCAGCAAGGAAACGCCAGCTCGGTAGTAACCCTGCAATAAGATAAAACATCATCCGATTTGATAAATTTATGACCTGTGCGCTCAGGCTTGTACACTCTGCAATCATCTTTTTTGAACAAACAAACATCCGATATTAAAAGTGTATTCTCATGCAGAGCAGGATACGTTTAAGAGGAATTCCAAAGCAGGACAATAGGGAACCAATGGCGGTGGCATGTCTCATCTCGTAGGCAAAATGCAAGTACTTAAAAAACAGAGGAATATAGCATTGTTCCTTTTGTTTGTATATGTAAAGCATGTGACAATGTACAATGTTAGCTACATTTTTACCTAACCTGGCAATCGCTTGGTGCTCCTGTTATAAGTACTGATTGTGTGCCTAACGAAATGGCAGCCTTCAAAATGTGCGCTGCGGTCTCAAATGCTGCAGATTATATGTAACATTATATTACGAAGTGCAAGACATTATTGTTACAGATTTCAGAGTAACAGACAGTCTGCTGTTTGTAACACAGTAACAGATCTGTTTGTGATACTTTGTTGCCAAAGGGCAGAGCTCAAAGGTGTACCTGTTTTAAAAGAGGAAATGGATATTACTTTCAAAATGGTTGCTGTGGCAACCAAAAGGATGATCAGTACAAAAAAAATGGCATTAGGAGTTTATGGGAAAAAAAATTATTTAATAATGCGGACAGTATTGACAGATGATTTTTAATTTTTTTTTTTTTTTTTAAATAAAAGGATTTTTCACATTTTGCTGCTTTAAGGCGGGAATCACCAAGCTATACTGGGTATCGTAAAGCGAATTCGCCATGACTTGAATGAAAGGAGTCTTTTTGGAAAGATTTGTTTATGCTATAGTAACATAGCTGGAGATTGGTACATTTTTTTTTTACTCATCCCTACATTATACAAGTTATGGGGAGAAAAAAGTTCCACTGCAGCCAAGGATTATGGGTAATGACATTGCAAAAGTGCACACTGTGCCCACCTTTTGCTTTATGTCCATCTTAATATGGACGCCTATAAGCACATGCCTGCCGTATTACACAGCTTATCAGCACAGCACAGCCTGGGTTACACGCTTATCTCTGTAATGATAAATCATTTGTTGCTTTTACAATCTATAAGTAAATTGACCATCTTGATTCTCTTTTGTTCTTGGGTTGTGGAGTAATTGTTCGGCTAAAGGCTACGATTGTGGGAGCTTATAAGTACTCCTCTCCACATGCCCTGTAACTTGCCCCCAGCTAGGCAGTGGCAGTTAAAATGGGTGGGAATGAACGGTCCTGGCCCACACACTAAGAAAAGCATAGGGCACAGACAAATGTTTTGTTCCACCAGTTCATGAACATAGGGCAGCATCACAGTACAAGTGTTGAAAATGCAGACAGGTAGCCGGTCAGTGGAAAAAGCCTCACACGCACCTTGATATAGAATTCGTCAAGTTGTATGCTGCTCTCTGCGGAGATGAAGGCCTCTGGCCATTTCTCGAGTTTGTAAAAGGCATTGGACCGGTTACACAGCAGCACCGACAATTCCTTCCGCAAGTCTCTGCAATTATTCAGAACCGGGATTAATCCATTTTTTGGACAGAGCATTTTCATTATGTGCATTAAGTAAATTTACCTCACACTTTTTCAAAGGTACCGTCTTTTGGTCATCACTTTGCTTTAAAACTTTACAATGCTCTGAAAGAGCTGACAGCTCGATTAAAACATAAGTGGTTTCCTATTGGCTCGTGTGAACACCCATTTTGTTTCCCCGCAGCGTCAGATGCTGGTAATTTCACTGATGGCCCCCTCAGTTTCCGAGATGGCTACCAGAATTAAAAAAAATTAATGTGGTTAAGCTCCAAGCATGTCTAATATTGGGCTATTTTATTTATATTCATTAATATTTTTAATTGTGCGTTTGCGTCAATAACATTACTGTATTTAGGTATCATTTATTCTGGCCAACCCAGTAGTTCAAACTTGAGTGACAACAATGTGTAATAAAACTCCATAGCGATACAAACCAAAGCCATTCCGATTTCACTACAGTATTGCACATAAACTATTACAGATCATGGGCGGCTGGGAGGGTTATATCTGTGCCTGTGGCTAAACAATATTGCACTTCTTGATTTCTACAATTGAAACGAAACACAAAATCCACCCCACGTCCGTTTTTCCCTCTCACTTCAAGCGCACACATATTACACAATACACACAGTGCAAACATACATGTTGGACGCTGGAGAAATTCCCCCGCCGAACACACCAGGCACATGCAGCACCCATGGAGGCAGAGCCATCAGCCACTGCTCGGCTTCCTGGGATCGTACACAACAACGTATTGGGTAGCGCGATTGTGGAGAGCAGAGCGGTGACAGGGAGCTCTGCCTCCGTGGGGGCTGCAAGCACTCTGTATTAGCCCCATGCGTACATATACAGGCCTAGGGCCTCTCTAAATGTGTTAATGCAACCTCTGAGTCACTAGGTGTTAAGTGTTCTTTGCTGCTTTCATTTCACAACCTACACATGTTAAAATGCTGCCTATGCGTAAACAAGCAATGTCCAGTTACCCCATGTGCTGAAAATGCGTCAGAATGCCTATGGCTTCATCGTACTTCAGGAGGGCAGGTACATAGCGACCGTGCTTGAAGTCCACATTGCCATTTGTTTTTAATATCTCTGCATACGCAAACGGATCCATACTGTCAAAGGGGAAACATAAACGTTAAATACATTGTTTTTACTGTCTACTATTGCACCAAGCTTCACCTAAGATCACTTGCTTGGTCTAGCAGCAAATGGGTTCAAATGTTATGACATGATTTGATTCGGTTGATCTTCTGTTGCAGCACCAAAATCTCAAAAATCAGAGGAAAGCCCTGGATCAGGAAATATTAACTCGTGAACTTTGTGCATCTCCTAATGGCCAAAAATGGCCACAAACAGAAGTGGTGGGTGTTTCTTGTGAAGAGCCAGTGGAATCCTACACAGGAGGCCTCTATAATCCAGACACACCTGTATGAGGGTTTGCTACGCAATGTGTTGTATGCTCCTGAAGCAGCTAAAGGGGTTCAAGAAACTCCACTTGCCGACCCTGTTAGGTGCAAGAAATGTTTTGTACGTGAAACACAGTACAACCTAACAATGTCCTTGAAAATGTAAACTGTGGGCTATGTAGGAGTAAAACAGTAGATTATTTACATTCCTAATTCATAGTGACAGCGGGATTTTACATTTTATAAACAAGCAGCGCCTTCTTTAAAAATACGTTCAAGCAGTTCATTATTTTGCTGTTTTATTTTAACTCCCATCCCCACTTTTCTTTTACCAGGATAAGAACGAGAGGGTCCACGTAGCTAAAACGTGCTAGATACTTACTGGTAAAAGGTAGCACATTCCAGTCACCTCCAGGGAAAACAAAATGGCGGTTTTAAATCTCCCACGTCACACTGGGCAATAGGAAGTCGCAATGTCATCAGTTTGCAGCTTCCTATTGGCACACGTCACTCAGGGGGAAGGGAGGTGATTTTAAAAACCAGGAAGTACTGGCACTACCCTTTGAGGTAAGGAACTCTAGAACCATAATATCCATTTTGTTACAAAGTATATATTCTCAATGAATACATGTGTATTTTGGAATATATATATATATATATATATATATATATATATATATATATATATATATATATATATATATATATATATATATATATATATATATATATATATATATATATATATATATAGAGGTGTACTGCCTTCCTTTACTAGATTTCTTAATTTAAGTTTTCCTTTTGTTAGGGCTGGAGGAGTAGCTTAGCGGGAACATCACTGCCTTTGTAGCGGTAGCACCCAGTGGAAACCAAAATGTCAGCCAGACCATCCAACATTCAGCACATGAAAAAGGGTACAGTCCTTCTGCTATGCAAGTGCTTCCAAGCAAGTGCTCTGTAGACCTTTGAATATATCAGGGTCTCTCTATCAGAGTCTCCCTGCTGCAAAACGGTGGATATCTGTTATTTCAAATGGGATTACTTTGATAAACCAAGTGCTACGTTTTTGCTCCCCTTTGCAGGCACGCACTGTATGCAGTTTATTATGTGCAAATAACATTTCAGTAGAGTGTGTATGTGTGTCTGAATGTGTGTTAAATAGATACACTATTTTCCAATACAAGACATTTATTGCACCTACACATTTGCACGCCCCGGGCGAGTGAATTTAACATCGTGGCGAGCTCCTATGGCTCAAGCAGCACACGTGTGGTACTAGGTGGCGAGTATATTTTTTTGTTCGGCGAGTAGATTTTTGGGTGATTTGTCGACCACTGGTTATAACAATTCTCTGAGTGAGATATACTTTTGTGATTCTTTGTGAGAATAAGAAAGAAAGAAAGAAAAAAAAAAAAAAAGGAAAAAAATCTGTGTGAGCCTCTGTGGCAAAGAGAAAAGTTAAAATGAGTCAAGATAATTCTGTTGATGAAAAGGAGGGTGCCGGAAAGAAGAAAAAAAAAATGAAAAAAAAAAAAAAAAAAAAAGGAAGAAAAATGAACTCCAAATTATATTAATTGCAAGGAAATTAGAAAACTGGACCTAAAAATCAATTCTCTCTTCTGCCTCTTTGAAACAGTCTGTAGCCCACGAGCCCCCACCTTTTTTCATTGAAGGTTTCACAGAAATTTGACCAGCTCAAAAGCTATGCAAATTAACATGTTGCTATTGATACAATGGAATTCTAAAATTCTTTACAATTAGTTTTAAAGTAATTCATGTAGATTATAAAAGTTTTCCAATTAGTTAGAAGAATAAGAATAATAAAAAAAAAATAATAATAAAAAAGTATGTTCTTATTAAATTAATTTTTGTAGGAATAAGATTCAAATGGTATTTATTTTTTTCTCAGCAAGAATGTAGGTAAACAATGCAATACTGGTTAATGTGGTTTTTTGGTGTCATGCAAAGTTTTAAATTAGAAAGTCAGTATATTTTATCAGAAATTGCAAAGCCTCTAAAAGAGATGCAGGCATTGGCTAGAAAAATGTATAGGAGTAAATAAGTAAGAACTACAATTTTCCCAATTTAAAGTTAAGATATGCTGATCAGTGAAAACACCTAGGTACAGGTTTGGAAAATCAGTTTTTCCTTAAAAAAAAGTTTTTATTATATTCTCAAGTATAAATATGATTAAAAGGTTGATTGTTTGTTTGAGTGATTCTCGTGTGTTTGTGGTAATATTTTTTCTTTTCCCCACTGCAATAAGTGGCTGATTCAGGTTTTTGATACAGGAGCAGTCTAGGAGTTGGCAATTTATTGTTTGCCCTTCATACTGTAAGACCTGTAAAAAAACAAACCTGAAATATGCTAATTAATTGTATCTGGGTGAATCCTGTGTGTAAGTTTTGTGTGAAAGTTAAATAATGGGGATACCGGTTTATTACATGCATATAAAATTACTATCCAGGAACTTGCAAGTGCTCACAAAAATAAGAATGTTATTAATTGCTCGCGATGAAATAAAAAATTTTAAAAGGTGTACACCCATTTATTTACAATGTAAAGTGATCAATACTGGACAAAGGAGAGCAGGAAGAAAAAAAATGGCCATAAGCGGAAAGGATCATTTGATCTTTACTATTTTTATATTCAGCCCAGTTACTAGTAAAATTTTAAATGTTTATTCGTTCTGCAGACGAGTGAGGTTTTAAAACCAGGAGATTGTTATCTTTTTCCCTCTGCTCAAATCTAGATAACCACACCTTCTACAGTTTAAAGAATGTGCAGCTGCATTCCAGAAGAATAAGAGAAGTGTTGAAATGTTTATTAATTTAGTTTATAGGATCAAACTATTGTGTTTTTTATTATTAGGATAAGTGAGAAATATGAGTTTTTTGTTATTTTTGTAAAGTTAGTTGTGTATTTGTCATGAAAACTTTAGCCTGCAACGGGCTGAGAGAGAAGCTCCATTTTTTTAAATTCTACGTTGCTCAAGACAGTAGGTTAACGGGTTTTTTTTCCTGTTCTGAGCAGAGATTGTTTATAGAGGTATTATATGTTATGGAGTATAATGTTTGATATGTTATTTTATAGTATAGAATGGTTTTAGTGTATAATGTTTAGGATTAATATGTAGTATAAAGATTAATATGTAGTATAATGTAATATACATAAGAGTAATGTTTTAAGAGTGTTGCAGTGATACAAAGAGTGTGTCACCAGGTATAAAAAAAAATTATGGTTATAAAAATGAGTAATACTGAGTATTTTATTTGTATACTGTCAGAAGTGTACAGTGTTTCGCAAAGAAGGCAGTACAGAGAATTAGTGTGGCGTCCTATAAAAAAAATAATTTTTCTACTGTAAGCTTAACTGAATATGTGATATATTTTATAACGTTTTACTATTTTCTCTCCGAAGGTGTCCCATTTTGAGATCTTTTTAAAAGTATAATTTCTCATTTTAAAGAATATATCTCTGAGAAATTCAGAGTTCATTTGGTATATTGATGTTTCCTGGCAGAGTGATATACAGCAGGCTAAATTGGCAAATTATATGTTTTCCAGCATGAGGTTTTAAACGCAAATTTTATATATAAAGTTTTGGGATTTTTAAATCTAAAGGTTTTTCTATTGTCTATGCTATATAAAGATTTACTATAGGTTTTATTTTTAACATAGGCAGAAGCTATTATTAAAATCACTGTATGTATAAATCTCAAAGACTATTTACCAGAATTTTTGTAGTGTAAAGCAAGGAGGGCTATTTATAATGATATGTGTTTGGACAGGACTCAATAGTCTCCCGGTCTGGCTATTGTTTTTTATGTTATATACTGTTCACATAGTAATTGGGTTATATGTGAACAAGAGAAGGTAGATATCTGGAGACAATATAAAGTAGGTAAAGCTATCAAGCCTTTGTAGAGAAATTATTTTTTGCCCATGAGGACCTTTTGATAATTTATAGATTAATTGCATTGTGTTACCCAGGAGTTTGTATTTTTTGATATGTATTGGTTATGATAGGTATTTATAGGATGAGTTAAGATCTATCGCTGTCTATATGCGGATGCAAAGACAAGAGAAAGAAAATGTTACAGGAATTTATTCCTAGGTATAGATAAGATATTATCTACTCAGATACAAATGATCTCCCTATGAGACACTTACGGGAAGTATCAGTAGTTCAAAGGAACTAATTATTAAAGACTATGTTATTTGTAATGAAATAATTGGCAAGTATTGTATGCAACTAATAAATATTTTTTAAACTAACACAAACAAAGAGTAGCGCTAAAGTGTGAAGAAAACCTGGTGTTAACAAAATACAGTATGTGTATATATATATATTTTGTGAATGAAAATATTCCAAGTTAAATAATAACACCCAAGAATGTAAATATATGATATATAGAGATTAAAATATAAATATAAAAAACCAAACACGTGAAGTTCATAGATGGCTTGGAACTTCGGTGTGGTACTATAGGGAAGCTCTGCAGACTTTTAGCTACCTCCTCCTCCTACTGGCGCCGCCATTGGTGTGAGACACATTGATACATCGCATCTGCCAGCTTGCTGCTAAGGATTTAGTGAGTATTACCTTACCATCAGAGGAGAACGCTGCACTGTACATTCCACAGGTTGGAGTAGTTTACTTTTGGTGCATACATCATTCTCACATCAGAGGGTTTCTGTGTTCTGCTCTTCCCTACCACTGATTGCAATATCCACTGGTCCTAGCCACCTGTTTGTAACTACATCTGCGCTGAACCGCTGCTGCCACAGATTGTCTCAAATGATTGTTTTTTCTTCCACAATGTGAGTATAGGTACTGGTGACTACTCAAAGTTTTATTAAAGAATCCTCTATTCATACAGTATTATGCTATGGAGCTCGCGCTTCTTTTTCTTTGTTTTTAATAAATATTTTTGCAGTTTTTCTATACACAGATTAAAGTTACAGGTCAAAGTTGTACAGTTTCCATACAAGAATCTGAAAGTGTATCTACTCGAGTTTGGAGATTGGATGATGGTTACATTTTTAAAAGAAAACACTTATTACGGCCCAAATGAAAGAGCCTGTGACGAGTATTGTTACAACAGAGGCAAAGCTTATCTTCCATGGGACTCATTGTAAAGTGGTTTCCTCTATCAAAGAAATTTAAACAAGTTTTTAAAGAACCAAAGGATATTTACAGAAGTTTTTTACAGAACCAAAAGACATTGGCACAAGTTTTTTAAAATAACTAAAAGATATTTATACCAGTTTTTTATGGTTGAAGAATCAAAAGAATAAGAACTTTACATTTTTATATATTCATTATAGCTGAATTATTGTATACTAACCTTATATTTTTATGTTTAATATTTTAGATACTAACATATAGTTTAGGATTCTGACTGTAAACTACTAAACAGATCAGTGCATGCTAGGTAGGTTAGGGGTTAAATAGTTTATTTTATTTTTTATCTGGTAACTAAATGTAAGGGGTACAAAGATGAAAATGGTTCCATATTCTATTATATCTGAGTGTTAGGATATTGGAATATAGTAGAGGAGAGCAATGTGTTATTAGATTTAGTATATAGGATGGTTTAAGTATATATATTATATTTAGTTATATTGGTATATATATTTTTAAGTGCCGTAGGAGGAGTGAGCTATATACTCATATCTATATTAAGGGATATATTAAGATCCAATGTGTTTATAACCATTTATATAGAAGAGCTGAATTAGCAATGGTTTTATATGTTATAGTTAGATAGATTTTTCAGTATAGTGTGGTATATCTATTCAGAAGATGCGTATATATATTTATATCAAAATTATATGAAAGATCAGTGATATAGAATGTGGGATAATTTTGTTTGTTCAGAATACCCAAGTCAAGGTACTCAAATTTGATTATGAGATGTGTAGGTATATCAAGTGTAGTTATACTATGTATTGTGCAGGAGATTTTATTTTTAGTTTGGTATAGTTAAAAACTAATGTAATTATAAGAGTAGAAATTTTTGTGTAGTGGTGGAGAAGAATGTGTACTTATGTATCTGACAATATGGATAATATTATACTAGGTATAAAAAGCTTCAATTGGAAGATTTTTTTTAAAAGTATTCTATAGCAGGAATTTGGGATTTGGCACATGGTTTA
This sequence comes from Ascaphus truei, assembly GCF_040206685.1. NCBI lineage: Eukaryota > Metazoa > Chordata > Amphibia > Anura > Ascaphidae > Ascaphus > Ascaphus truei. Next base: position 317,676,715 of record NC_134484.1, read on the forward strand.
AATTACTAGAAGCGAAATTTGTGTGCGGTGCTGATTAAATGTGTATGTGTGTTTGTTGTCATAATCATTGTTATCTTTTGCGTTAAAGGATTGATCACCAATCTAACCGTTAATGTTATTCTCTCCATGCCCCTCCAAGAAGATATATATATATATGAAGAACAAACAGAAATCTCTTTTGTACAACAATACCCTCCTAATGTGATCCAACAACAAATAAATGTTTGCCAGGAGAGGGAAAAACAACTGCGAATGGATAAGGAGTGAGTGAGACTCCAAGGGATTTAAGATCCGGACTGAGGGTTATATTAAAGAAATACTCTCTACTAGGAAAGGATACCATGTTTTGCAAGAATGATGTTATACATTGCTCACTGAAGATTTCGAAAAGTATAAGAGGAGGAAGTGACAAAATAATATTGCTGAAATGAAGATATTGTTGATATATTTTTTAAATGGACTGGGGGGGGGTCTTTGGAGAAGGGTTGAAAGTGATGTTCAGTTTCCATTTTGTGTGATTTCGCTCCTAAATTGATTTACGAATGTGCCTAAAGTAACGCCCACATTCCTAGTGAGACTTGGTACCTGGAACCTATTCATAGTTGTTTTGAGGCTAGTTTTAACCAGGTTTAATGAGCTGTAATATGATTAGTTTAAGAATTAAAAAGTGGTTAGTATAATCTGCCTAGTAACAGTTTTAGACAAAGGAACCAAGAATGTATAAAGAGGCTGCCTGGACACTCCCTGGCAGAGAGTCTTGTAGACTTTTGAATGAGTGAGTATGATCATACTATACTATGTATTGAAATAAACTACTTATCAACTGAACCCCGTTTGTCAATTTGGAACATTGACAATGCACTACCTCTCTGTCAGAGGAACAACTAGGAAAATGGAAGTCTTAGGCACAGAAGTCACAGTGCATTGTTGCAAAGGGAGATGAAAACGTACAGACATCCATTACAGCAGGGCTGGCTAGGAGTTCTGCGGTCGCAGTGGGGTTTTGATGGGGCCTCTTACCTTCTCCGGAGCGGCATCTCATTCTCCTACAACACGTCATGTGACGTACCTCTGTCATGACAATGCGATGCTGCAGGAGGAGATGCTGCTCCGGAGAAGGTAAGAGACACTTGTAGATTGTAGGAGCCCGTGCTCTCTCCCGGCAATCAGTTGAATTGTTGTGGGGTAAGAGCGTGGGGCCTCTGAAACCGTGGGCCTCAGTGGCACCACCATCAAGCCAGCCCTGCTACAGTACCAGGCTAAATCGCTCCCCCCACAATGCCACCAAATTTCACTTGAAAAAGACCTACGGGTCGAAACGTTGTGTACTGGCTCACAATAAATTAGAATAATTTAAAATCCGTATGTGCCTTGTGTTGCTTTTCCCATTATAACTTCCTGTGGAACCCATGCTGAAAACCACTGCCCCATTATATAGAAGAGCAAAGTTGACCTTTATACATTGATACAATGGAGAACCCCTTTCATACTGCATCTGAGCGTTGCATACAGAGATATGCATCATGGGTGGCAACGGGGCTTTGTGATATTCATTTGATGCACACTATCAGAGAAGAAACAAGCTTACTTTACCCAAATTGGCAGTGTTGAAAGTTCATGGCTCTTCAGTTCTTCTTCCCACCCCAGTTGGGGCAGTTACAACATGATTCTTCACTCCCACTCCTGTGGCTGGAAAATGTGAAACAACTTGTGAAGAAACAAACATGCAGTTTTTAAATTGCAGTATAATTGAGTGACCAATAAATATGGCTGCCATTATAATTCTTCCCGGAAACACTTCCATATCAGCCGGAATTAACACCCGAAGCAGAAAAAAAAAAAAAAGTAATTGCAACGATGTGAATATTCACATTATATGGAAATCGGTTTCTGACACGGGAGGTCTTATGTATAGCTTATTAATCACCCACAATCTAGTTTCAGAACCTGGGTCGGAGGCACGTCAGAGGCATGTGATCGCTCCAGATGCTGGAAGCGGTCAGCCCTATCTTCCCCTAAACAATGAGCAAGTACTAATGCACCAGGTATGTCAATAGTTTACTGTAAAAATCTAAAGCTTTATGCAGGATTTTACTGCACTACACTTGGCCTCATCACTCCCTCATTCTGCTACTTTCATAAAAGGTCACATAGCTTCTAAAGCAATTATTTGGTTACCTTATCATTAGTGTGCAGCAAACAAGATTATACAGAAGTAGCAGACGTTACTGCACCCGTTAACACAGGCGCCAGCTATTCGACAGTAGTGCTGTTTAAAACAATAGTTAAGGAAATCACAGACGTGTTATTTAACACATTATTGTGTGTGTTAACTGGGGTAATATACATCTGTATATCATTTTCACATTATAGAAGTAATAGTTGGTAAAAAAAAAAATAAAAAAAAAGTGACAAAAACCCTTCACCATGCAGTGTATATGAAGTAAAAATACCATGTGTGAGCACATTCACGGGTCTCAGACAGTTCTGCAACACTGCCTTCCACCATTATCTCTTAGGTGACACGGTGTGTTTATTTGCATGTCATTTCCCAGAATCCCTAGCTGCAATGGAAGCATTGTATGCGAAGAGATAATGGGGAAAGCAGGGTTGCAGACCTGTCTGAGACATGTGAATGTGCTCACACATGGTATTTTTAAAATTAAAATACAAATTATATTTTTATTTACTATATATTATTTTGAATGTCAAGACCAAAGCACCAGGGACATTCAGCATCTCTCCTATAATGGTTAGGTGCCAGTTAGAGTCCAACATTTTTCAAGAAGTTCTTGAGTTGCAATAACGGCGGTATAAAATAAAATTTAGAAAATCAGAGCGCCGGCTACCACTGGATGTTTTTCCGGTAAAGTATTCTTTGCAAGTCTCCTCAGAGAATTATTTGGTGGAGTTGCACTTTGATAACTTTGGCACTGTGCTGCTGTCGTGATGGATGGTCACACCCCACCAGCATTCTAGTACAGAGTCTTAAAGCTGCACCCCAAGCAATATCCTACATGTGTGTTTGTTTTTTTAATAAAAAAGTTCTGTACTATGAGAACCCTCCTCTTCTAAAACAGGCTTGGGCACACCCCGTTTTGAACCCCGCCCTCTCTCTAGCAGTGCACCAATTGTATCTAGTGGTCACATGATCTTTCCCACCGAACATTGCATCTTTGGTCCCCCGAACCGAATCTTCCACAGGAAAACGGATCAATCGGCAACTTAGCTATTGTGTGGATTGTACTGATGCACATATTAAAAGGAAGAAAAAAAATGTAAATAAATAAAAAAGGCAGCTTGAACTGCTGCTTTAAAGCAGCAATCCACTCAGCTCACCGGAACTAAAAGATTTCCTTTAGTTTTACTATTGTGAGGGCCCTTTGCTGTTTTTTTATTGTTGTTAGATCCTGCCCTTATTTTAATTCTGGAAGTTCTAGGAAACTCATTAAGACAACAGAAGTTATAACGCAAGCAGGGAAATAATAAAACAGGTAGCAAATCTTTAAAAAACAAACCAAAAAAAAAACAACACGTTCATTTTAGTTTGGGGGCTGGGGAGGGGGTGTTGCTGCTCTGGGTTTGCATTATATGCATTCTCCAAGTTTGACAAAATAATGTAAACCATACTGTAGATGTCAAACGCCACAAAAACTCACCACAATGCGAGTTGTGGACTGCAGCTTAAAACAATACATTTTTATCAAATACTGTCACCAACGAGACTACCTCGAACTGGCATAATCCCCTTTCTACTAGGGTTGGGCGATATATTGGTATTTCATATTATCGCGATAATCTCCAGAAGTGCCGCTATGGGAGATTACCCGTTATCGCAATATTACTGGTGGTCAAAGATGTAGCTTTGAAGCTGCTTCTGTGCACGCTCTCTCTGCTTACTCAGGAAAGGGGGAGGGAAAGAGCTTCGGCAGCATGGGGGAGAGAGAGCTGCAGCAGGTAAAGGTAGGAACTCCTCTCCTCACTTTCCTTTTGTTAAGCCCTCCATCCCCCCCCCCACCCTGCTTGTTACACTTAACCCCTTCCTCTCTCCCCCTGGGCAATTATACCCCAACCCATTGCCTGCACTTCATTTCTCACCTATACTGCTGCCATCCCCCTCATCCCACCACTCTCTCACCCTTTATGAACATTTTAAAACTGTAATTCTTAATTGTCGAAAAATCTGTTAAATATATGTTTAACATTTTATAAATGGATGAAGTATCTTGGGGTGAGGGTGATGGGATGAGGGGGGTGATAGGGTAATGGGAGCAGTGTAGGTGAGGAAAGGAAGTATAGACATGAAAAGGGTTTGGGAATGGACGGCCCTTTGTTCTAGTAAACCTAAAGAAAAAAAAATGTATTTATTTTGTTTTATTTTAACAAATTTATCGCGATAAATGTCTTAATATCATTAATCTGGTGAAAATTGTATTATCGCCCAACCCTACTTTCTACAGAGGAAAATTCTCCAGTTTCTATTTTTAAAATTTTCATTGGTGTAAAAAAAAAAAACCATTTAGTAAACTGGCGATTTTTTTTTCTCCCTAGTTGAAATCTCCTGCTAAAAATGCTACATTTTTTAATATTTGTAAAATCACCGAATTTTGAAAAATAACTGCAGCTAACAGCATTTTTATTGAAAAATTTAAATGTTAAAAAAATAAATAAAAACACGCAATTTGAATAAATCTAAAAATACCGGTCTCACAGTATAAGGGGGGGAAAAATACATATTTTGCAATGGAAAAATGTAACAATTTTGCTCTAATTTGGGACTCTGAAAGTTCCTTCTAAACATTGGCATTGGGGGGGCGCGGAGGGAAGAGAAAGCAGCAAATCAAATTTGAATACATTTTAAAAATGGGTCATTTTCAATTAAGATTATATTTTGGACTAGCCTAGACCTATCTACAGTAGCAGCAAATAATAACCCATTGTACCATGCTGCGGAATGTTGGCGCTTCACAAATAAACAACAATAATAATAGTAATAACAGAACACTTGCATAAGGCTCGAGCGACGTGACATCATGCGCTCTGCTTGGCCGTGCTTTTCCTGGCCAGCTAGTTGCGCGCATATGGGGGCGTGGCCATGACGTCACGGAGCTGGTTCACCCTCATTGGGCGAACCGCTCACGTGACGCGCCAGCGAGCAGCATAAACACATTTGCAGCCAAGCGCCGTGCGCTCATGGGCATTCGCAGGCGCTCGCCACAAATTGCCGCAATGTGTTTCATCGCGGCGAGCGCCCGCTCAGCATCACCCTGGCCTAGCCTTACTCTCTTGCACAGTCAGTAGTAACAACAACAACAAAAAAAGGACTTCTTGATTTTACAACAGCAGCAATTCAAGTTTAGGTGGGGGGAAAACTGTGCTACAGGATCCAGCCATAACATCTGCAACAGCAGAAATGTCTGCACAAAAAAAAAAAAAACCTCACACCCAGCAACAACAAAAAATTGCAAATACAGGGACTTGTCTGATCTAGAATTACACAATGAAGATGAAAAACAAGTTTGCAATGGCAATACCCCACAGACTGCTCCTGCAGTGCAAAGCAATCTATAGCGTTCCCCCCGAATTATTTAAAAGAGCCACTTTGTTCTAATTGGTGATCAGCAACAACAACAAATATGCAGCATGAATAACTTAATCGTATTCCTATAGCTGGGGGTTGGGTTAACAAGCAACAAAGGATCTGCAACAAACAGAGCATTCACAGTACCTGAGAGGAAGAGACCAAGAGAATTGCTTGCAGGATCCCTTACCCGCTGCAGTCTTGTCAACAAATGCTGTTTCCTCCGCTTTGCATCCGTGTGTCTCGTTTAAAGACTTCCCTCTCTCCCTCGGATGATGTCAAATCGGGGAATTACACTTTAAGTTTCACTTTCATTTCCTGGCTGGAGGCTGGATAAAAAAAATAAAACAAATACAAATATCTGGCGACATGCGGTGTCTGGCCAGGGGCCTGCAGAGCCACAGTGATGGTTAGGGGCATACCCGGATAAAGCGCATGTGTACCATTCCCTCCATTTCCCACATTAAAATAGGTAAACACGCCCCTCATGGGTAACCTACACCCACTCATGTACTCCACACCCCTACGTCCCCTCCTAAGACCCCAAATACCCCTTATTAGACCCCCAATAACCATTATAAGAAACCCCAACCGCTCTCATAAGACCCCCATCACCCCTTATAAGACCCCTCAGGTTGCCTCAACACATCTTATAATAAAAAAAAAACAACATCCCCTAATAAGACCCCAACACATTTTGTAAGACCATCAACCCACCTTATAAGACCCCATAACACCCCTCATAAAAAAACAGCCCCCTCATATGACCCAACACCCCTTATAAGTAACCCCAACCCCTCTCATGACCCTCGACCCCCTTATAAGACCCCCAACACATTTTGTAAGACCACCAACACCCCTAATGAAATAAGACCCCTAACCTCCCTTATAATAGCCCCAACACCCCTTATCAGACCCCGAAAAAATTTACTAATAAAAAATAACCAGCCTCTTACTCCAGGCTGCAGACAGGTGCCACGGGAGCAGAGCCGTGAGCAAACACTAGGGTTGCCAGGTGGCTTGTCCAAAAATACTGGACAAAATGGTGAAAGGTGCGAGCGCGTGAGAATCGTTGGTGAGGAAGAATGTTATTCATAAATGACATGACTGTTCCGTAATTTTTTCTAAATTTCACTCCAAGTAGTCACCAATTTGCACCAATTTATATTCTGTTTCGTAAAAAATCTGAGGAGGAGTCTTGGGAGGCAGCGCCCTTCAGATGATTTTTTTAGGAAATAGAATATGAAATAGTGCAAATTTATGCAAATTGGTGCATGCTTGGAGTGAAATTTAGAACAATGCTGTAATGGTCAGATCATTTATAAATAATTGACCTGCAGTCATACAGTACATGGCGAGCAATACTAATCTTAATGCTTCTGGCACAAATTACAAGATTATTGCACCCCTCCTCATCCTCTCTCCCCTTATCCTCTCAAAGTCCTCTCACCCCCTTCGTCCTCTCACCCCCCTCGTCCTCTCACCCCCTCCTGTCATCTTCTCTCACCCCTCTCCCCTCATTCTCTCTAACCCCCCTCCCTTCATCCTCTCACCCCCTCCCTTCATCCTCTCTCATCCCCCTCTCTTCATCCACTCTCATCCCCCCCTCTTCATCCTGTCATCCCCCCTCCCTTCAACCTCTCTCAGCCCCCCTCCCTTCATCCTCTCTCATCCGCCCCCTTCATCCTCTCTCACCCCCCTCCCTCCATCCTCTCTCATCCCCCCTCTTTCATCCTCTCTCATCCCCTCCATTCCCTCTCTCATCCCCCCTCCCTTCATCCTCTCTCATCCACCCCCTTCATCCTCTCTCATCCCCCCTCTATCATCCTCTCTCATCCCCTCCATTCATACTCTCATCCCCCCTACCTTCGTCCTCTTTCACCCCCTCCCTTTGTCCTCTCTCACACCCTCTCCCTTCATCCTGTCTCCCCCCCCTCCCTTCATCCTCACCCCCCCCCGTCCCTTCATCCTCGCATCCCCCTCCCTTCATCCTCGTACCCCCCCCCCCTTCCTTCATCCTCGCACCCACCCTCCCTTCATCCTCGCACCCCCCCTTCCTGTCATTATTACCCCCACAGGACAGCCAGAGAAAACACAAACAAACACATACACAAAACAGAACAAATACAGACAGGACACACAGGACCAGGCCCGCCAACAGGGGGGGTCTGCCGGGGTTGGCATCCCAGGCCCCGTGGGTCAGGGCTTCCAAGGGGGGGGGGGGGACAAAATATAATGGCTGCCGGGCCCCGGCTCTGCATCAGATGCAGGCCTTCCTGGCCCAGCAAGCCGGGCCGCTCTGACGTTAGTGCGCCTCAGCTTACGGTGCACGCTGACTGGAAACTCAGCGTGGGACACAGAGGGAGGAGGCCTGCAACTGATGGCCGGCCGCGGCCGGGCCCCGATTCTCTGCCGGTCCCCCGCAGTCACCGCCGGTCCTCTGCAGCCAACGCCGGTCCCCCGCAGGTCCCCTGTAACCACCGCCGGTCCCCTGCAGCAACCACCGGACCCCAAGGTATGTCTACTTTTTTATATGTATTGTTGGGGAGTGGGGTCTTTTTATATGTATTGGGAGGGAGTGGGGGTCTTGTTATATGTATTGGGGGTCTTTTTACATGTATTGGTGAGACTTTTTATATGTATTAGGAGGGAGCGGGGGTCCTGTTATATGTATTGGGGTTCTTTTTATATGTATTGGAGGGGGAGTTGGGTCTTTTTATATGTATTGGGGGGAGTGGGGGTCTTGTTATATGTTTTGGGGGACTTGGGGTAATTTTGCTATGTATTGGGGGGCTTGGGGGAATTTTGCTATGTATTGGGGGGCTTGGGGAAATTGTACCATGTATTGGGGGGCTTGGGGGAATTTTGCTATGTATTGGGGGGCTTCGGGGAATTTTGCTATGTATTGGGGGACTTGGGGGTGGGAAGTTTTTTGGTATATATGTTGTTGGGGGGAGGGAATGAGTGAGAATGGGGTAATTGACTTGACGGAGGGAGAGGAGAGAGGGGTGAGTAAGGAAAAGAGGGAGTAAGTGTGAGGAGCCGCGAGGCGCATGGACTCACGCATGCCCCCGCGCAGGTCCGGCACGCTCGTACTCACCCGCGGCTCTCTCCGGCACTCGTTGCTGGCTTCCCGCAGCCCCACGTCCCCTCGTGCGCCTCCATACGCACTTTGCTGGTGCAGGGCACATGCGCGGGTCCCGCAGCGCAGGTTTGGACACTAGATCGCGTTGCGCATCAGCGCGCGACACACGGGCATGACGCGCTTGAGCTGCGTATCAACAGAAGCTCATCAGCTCCAGCACTAACACCTGCTACCTTCAGCCTATCGCTGTATCCGCGGTGGACGCACCTCCGCTCCACCCCCCTTGGGGATTGGTTACCTCTGCCTATATATGCTATATATGCTCAGCTGTGTCACTAGCACTTTGGCTGAGCATAGATTTGTGTTCCCTGTGCTTACCTCTCCTGTTTTCCAGTTACCCTGCCTTGCCTTGCTTGTGATTCCTGTGTACCGACCCGGCTTGCCTTTGGACCTCCCACATCTCTGGACTACTGACCTCGGCTCTCTCGGACTCTCCGCTCCTCTCCAATCCGGATCACGGCTTTGAACTTTGACCATTCTCCTCTCTCGAGCCCTGACCTCGGCAATAGTACCTTCTAAGCTCCGGACCTCTCCTGCACCGAACCCGGCAAGTATAACGACTACCCTGACCTCTCTAACCCAGACCCGGCTCTCAAGACTAACCTACACTCCGGACGTGGCCCCGTGTCTGTGGCTGGTGGTTAACTATTCCCATCTCAGAACAGGGGTCTCGTCTAGTTTGTGGTGAGCACAGCGTAACAGTAAGAGTGAGACGCAGGGGAGATAAATACATGCGAGGCGGGAGAGTGAGAGGGGGTGAGACGGAAGGGAGAGAAATACATGGTAAGAGGGGGGGAAGAGATTGGGCTCGTGAGGTGTGAAATGGGGGGGGGGCGGCTCTACCTCTACCCACTTCTCTGGCGAATTCCATTTCTTCTGAACCACGACTGCCCACTCCCAACCGGTACTCCGGAGGTCCCTTAGAATGTCGTGGGTTTCTCAACCAGTGCTTTATCCAGTTGGAGATGACTCCCTCCCGGTTCCTTACACCAAGATCTAAAGTAGCCTATATTGTGTCGTTTCTCACAGGTGAGGCCTTGGCCTGGACCTCTCCCATCTGGGAGCAGAGAAGGGAGCTCACACAGGATATTGGGCGATTTACTAAGGAGTTCAGACGTGTCTTCGACACCCCGGGTCGTAAAATTACTGCTGCCTCCTCCCTTTTTCACATCACACAGGGAAATCGTCCGACGCCAGGTATGCTTTGGAATTCCGGACAGTCGCTTAGGAGACATCATGGAACGACGAGGCCCACTCCTCAGCCTTCTGGCAGGGACTCTCTGAACAACTGAAGGACGAGCTTGCCGCACAGGAGCGTCCAGCTGACCTGGAGGAGCTTATTGCAATCTACATTAGAGTGGACCAACGTCTACAGGAGAGGAGATTCGAGCGATCGCGTCACCGTCAAGTAACCACCCGGTCTCCGCTTGTTCATTCATCCTTGCCAGAGGTTTCCGTTGGTGATGTCCCGGAACCCATGCAGCTAGGGGGTAACAAGCTGTCGTCCTTTGAGAAACAGTGCGGAAATGCGGGCCATCTAGCCCTTCGCTGCCCTCTCAAGTCGGGAAACGCCGACTCCCACTGAGGTCCAGATGAGTCTCCGTGGGAACGCTCTCTAACTCCTCTATTTCCAAGGAACCTTTACCTAGCAGAATCTTGATTCCAGTGTCGCTTCTGGTCCCGGGTCTCTCAGTCGCTGCATCTGCGTTTATCGACTCTGGTTCCGGAGGAAATTTCATAGACCAAGAATTCGCTAGAAGGAATAACATCCCACTGGAGAGGAAGAAGACCCCGGTGGGACTAGAGGCCATTGATGGACGTCCTCTACAACCGACCTTCATCGTTTTTCAAACCACCAAATTGTCCCTTTGGTTTGAGCAGACCCACGAGGAGGAGATTTCCTTGGATGTCATCCACTCTTCGTCCGTGCACTGACTACCATGGCTTAAACAAAATTACCATTAAAAAACGATACCCCTTACCTTTGATATCCGAATGTTACGATTGTGCTCACCACAAACCGGGACCGACCGCAGGGCTGAGGTGGGGTTATATAATCGCCGACCTTAGTCCGCGCAGACTGATCCGGAGTGCGCAGTTCGTAGTCGTACGTAGCAGGCTCAGGATTGGAGAAGACAGCAACGTCGTTATTCAAGCAGGAGTTCGGCAACAGGTAGTCAGGAGTTCCCCGCTTCAGCTTAGGAGCGTGAGCGCGGGAGTGGCCTCTGCGCGAGGAGCGGCCTCGGACCATGACGCAGGTCTCAGCAGGGGGAGTCAGCAGGCTGGCCGAAGTACACCGCAGGGCAGCGTCGGGGAAACCAACGCTTCAGCACAGAAGTCAGGAACGGGCCTCTGCATGGAACTAGCAGCAGGCCTCAGGAAACAACGCTTCAGCACAGAAGTCAGGAACGGGTCTCTGCATGGAGCGAGCAGCAGGCCTCAGGAAACAACGCTTCAGCACAGAAGTCAGGAACGGGCCTCTGCATGGAACTAGCAGCAGACCTCAGGAAACAACGCTTCAGCACAGAAGTCAGGAACGGGCCTATGCATGGAACTAGCAGCAGACCTCAGGAGCTTAGGAACTAGGGATAAGAACTAGAGAGGTTAGTACACCAGGATACAAGCCAGGGCGGCTTGTGGCAGAGACAGTAATGTCCAGAGAAGGATAATTTATGCTCGGCACTGTTTCAGAGCCAAAGGTCGGAGATCCAATCACAGGGGAAGGTTGTGGGAGCATTCCTCTAATGATAGGGCACAGGGCAGAAGCTGCAATGAGAGACAGCACATGTGCCATTGATTGCCAGAGGAAGCTTGCAACTGCAGAGGTCTGCAAGGGTATAGTAAAAGACAGGAGTGGATTCCTTACAGTACCCCCCCCCCCCCTTCAGGTGAGACCTCCGGACGAACAGGGTCAATCACAGATTTGGGGGACATGGAGTTGTTTCTAAACCTCCTTAGGTGAGAGGTGGTGTTGAAATTCCACGGTTTGTTGGGATTCCTTATAGTACCCCCACCACTGGGTGAGAAGCCTGGGTGGACAGGACCATTCATAGGTCTGGGAGACATTGAGTTGTTCCTGAAGTGTCTCAGGCGAGATTTAGGTCCAAAATCCAGGTGTACATTGGCGAGTGCCGCAAAGGACAGTTTTGGCACTGCGGTTTTTGGTACATGGGCAATGGGACCAGGGGACTCCGGAATAGGGACATCAGAAGGGCAGCAGCCAGGTGTCCGGTGCATAGTAATAGTCCAAGAATACGGGACACAGGACACTGATTGTCGGACAAAAATGACATTGGGGAATTCGGGGCAGACAATGGCCTTGGTGGAATCAGCATGTAAGAAGTTGCGAGAGTCTTTAGCTCCCAAGGAATTCAGGGTGGTTGTTAGCGAGGGTATTGGGCGGGTGGGTTCACTGCAAGATATTGGAGCAGTAGTCTTGATACGAACCAGGCTTGTAATCCCAAGCAATTCGAGAGAGCTGGTAGCAGTGTTTACGTAATTGTTGGTTGTGGTACATGCAGTTGCAGGATCCGCCTCCTTTGGCCTCTGAAATTTGGGGGGAATCAAATCCGAAGTTATGGCCTTGGCGAAGGGCATAGTAAGCATCACGGAGACAGTAGGGGACAGCACGTCCAAACCCATAGTGGGGCCATCAAGAACAGGGATGGACGCCTCAGGCAATGCAACGAGGTCCAGCATGAGTGTCTTCGTCCTAGAGAATGAAGACATGCAATCCAGAAAGGGCACTTCAGACACCGCACAGAAACCTGCGAGTAAAGACTCTGTTTGAAAGGTGAGAAAACAGATCTTATCCGAGAAAGCAGGAAGCCGGGTAAGCAGTGCAACAGGCTTAGGAATAGAAGTCTTGGGGTTAACGCTGGGTACCTCCAACACAGAGAAGGAAAACAGAGAACTAGAGCTTGGCTTAGGAGTGGAGGTCCCAGGTACTCAGGTCTCGCATGATACTGTGGGAGAAGCAATGCGAAATATTACTGTTTTAAACATAGGGTTCTTAACATCGGTAGCTCCAGGCACCTTCCTGAGAGGTAACCCTAGTTTTGCGACAGGACAGTCAATAGTAAGTACCCCAAGTATTGTGGGAGACACAGGGAAATATAAGTCCATCTTAAAGATGGTTTTTTTTTTAAAAAGGGACACAGCGGGTATTACTGAAAGTTCCAAATGCGATACCCCTGAGTTCGTGGTAGTAGACAAACAGTCAGTAGTGGATACCCCGAATACTGTGGGCGAATCAGCGTGAAACAGTATTATTAAAGGAGTGGGCATCCCAGACTTAAAGTCATCTTTAATCATCCTGGAGGCTGTGGCATGATCCAAGAAAGAAACTGGGGTAGACTTTCCAATAGAAACAAGGGTCATCTTGCTTGTCACTGAAGTGGGTGATTGAGAACCAGCAGGAACTGAACTAGCTACTGTAATAAGATCAGAGAACATTGTGCTTGTTTCTGAATTGGGTCCCTGAGAATCCCTAGTGAGGGCATCAGACTCCATAGGAGAATCAGTGATAGGGGTCTTAGAACCAATTAAATGAATTGCAGGTATCACAGACTTAATAGGAGAAATACCTTGCAAAACAGGAATTTTAGTAAAGGTGATAGGCATCTCACAGACTACCGCAGAGGTGGAGAGCAGGCAGTCAGGCTCTACCTCAGGAGTCAGAGAGAAGCCAAGGGTTAACACGGGGAGTGCTGGGGAGACCCTAGAAGCCATAAGGGGAGACTCAGAGCGTAGTAAGGGATCAGGGGCAGGTAAGCTGATCTCTGAAGTGATAGCCTGAGGGACCGTAGAAGGGAGGCTAATAGCTGTCACCGGTCCCAAGGAGACAGACTTAGAGTCAAGGACAGGAATAACAGATAGGACAAACGGAAGTGAACTAGGGAAGGTTGCTTCTACAACAGAAGTTTTAGCAGCGGCAGAGCTTAACTCAGCGGCTGCTGGAGAACTTTTAACTACAGTGAGAAGGGACTGCAGGTTTACAAAATCAGGGGAAAAGGGAGTTTTAAATTTGAAGGCCCTCCTTTTTGAAGGATCAGGTTCTAACTGTAATTGTACTAAGGGAGCAACAGCAGATACGCTGATCTCAGAAGGGGTCACTTGGAAAGGGGCATAATATGTACTGTTCGCTTTTAACCCTAGGATTTGAGAAGAGGAGAACACAGACAGTACAAGGGGGGCAACCACAACTGTGCTGGACTCTGAAGTGGGTATTTGGGAAAGAGTGTCTGGGACATCAGAAACGACTACAGATTCCACGAAAAGGGGTCTATGCGCAGAAGCAGGGATCTCAGCTCTCTGAGTGCCAGACTGGGTCAGCGACATACCTAGAAGTGGGGATTCTGCGAACAGGCTTAGGGAAACAAACGGTTCCAGAATACTTTTAACTGGAGCCAGTATTATTGCCGAAAGTTCACGGGGCATAGCCCCGAGAATTTTAGCTGAGTCAGGGGACAAAAGGGGTTCATCCTCTGAAGCTAAGGAGGTGTCCTTGACTGGTGGACTACAGGGATTTACCAAGGGAGGTTCATAGGGCTGACCTGCAGGGGTTAACATAGGAAAAACCTCAAGGGTTAAGTTAGGCTGTACCTGAGAATCAGGAAAAGATACGCTAGTCTCCGAGAGTGGGGACATAGGGTTTTCAGCTTCTTGCCCTAGAGACCTCACATTAGTCTGCGGGATACAAGGGTTAACAATGGGGACCTCAAATAGCAGACTAGCAGGGGTTAAAACAGAAATAACCTCGGGAACAGAGCTTAGAAATTCTGGGTTAGAAAGAGAGGGCAAACAGGATTCATTCTCTGGTGCTAGGGAAGACACACTGACCTGGGGGATGCAGGGATTTACAGTGGGGAACTCATAGGCCTGACTAGCAGGGGTTAAGACAGGAATAACCTCGGGGACAGAACCCAGGGAGGTTAACTCAGGACTAGGGACCGTGGCAGCTTCTTCCTTAGCGGGGAGTGACAGGGAGATGGTTTGGCCCTTCTTAGGAGAGGGTGGTAACTCCACAGGTTTAGTAACAGGACTGGCAGCATAGAAATTGTGATTAGAAAGTGCGTAGGCAGCGAGAAGAGGGTCCCGCTCACTTATGATTAAGTCAAAATCTTGGTATAACACACAGGCGGCATCTAGAATCTGATCTAAAGTCTTTCGATCTGAGGAGGAAAAAACCCGGGACCGTTGGGTGAGCAGGGCCTGTTGAGACTTTCATTCCTCTTTAAATTGCTGAGATCTAGTAAGGAGTTCTTTACGAATCAGTCTTTCCTGAGGGGTTAAACCTTCATACAAGAACGCACTCTCAGGCGGAGGCAGTCTCTCAAACAGGTATGGTCTTCCAAACAGGGACTGGTCCACAGCCTGGGACATAGGTACAGTTAAATATTTACCAACCCCCACCACGGCGCGGTCCGGTTTTGTGGGGCCGAGCATACTGTTACAATTGTGCTCACCACAAACCGGGACCGGACCGCGGGGCTGAGGTGGGGTTATATAATCACCGACCTTAGTCCGCGCAGACTGATCCGGAGTGCGCAGTTCGTAGTCGTACGTAGCAGGGTCAGATTGGAGAAGACAGCAACGTCGTTATTCAAGCAGGAGTTCGGCAACAGGTAGTCAGGAGTTCCCCGCTTCAGCTTAGGAGCGTGAGCGCGGGAGTGGCCTCTGCGCGAGGAGCGGCCTCGGACCATGACGCCGGTCTCAGCAGGGGGAGACAGCAGGCTGGCCGAAGTACACCGCAGGGCAGCGTCGGGGAAACCAACGCTTCAGCACAGAAGTCAGGAACGGGCCTCTGCATGGAACTAGCAGCAGGCCTCAGGAAACAATGCTTCAGCACAGAAGTCAGGAACGGGCCTCTGCATGGAGCTAGCAGCAGGCCTCAGGAAACAACGCTTCAGCACAGAAGTCAGGAACGGGCCTCTGCATGGAACTAGCAGCAGGCCTCAGGAAACAACGCTTCAGCACAGAAGTCAGGAACGGGCCTCTACATGGAACTAGCAGCAGACCTCAGGAACTAGGAACTAGGGATAAGAACTAGAGAGGTTAGTACACCAGGATACAAGCCAGGGTGGCTTGTGGCAGAGACAGTGTCATGGGAGACAGGCCTATCCTGTATCCTGATGGCTTTCTTGTCCAAACGTTTAAGTAAGTGTCTATATTTTGTCTGTTATTTGTATATCATGTGTGTTCACTTTTTCAAGGAATAAACTATATTTATTTATATCTCAGTCATGTTCAGTTCAACCCAGGTATTTTTGGTGTATAATATAGGCCTTTCACAAGTTCCCGTGACAGACAGTAACGTCCAGAGAAGGATAATTTATGCTCGGCACTGTTTCAGAGCCAAAGCCCAACATATAAAGGTCGGAGATCCAATCACAGGGGAAGGGTGTGGGAGCATTCCTCCAATGATAGGGCACAGGGCAGAAGCTGCAATGAGAGACAGCACATGTGCCATTGATTGCCAGAGGAAGCTTGCAACTGCAGAGGTCTGCAAGGCTATAGTAAAAGCCAGGAGTGGATTCCTTACACCGAATTACTCGATCATCTTCAAGGAGCAACCATCTTTTCTAAATTGGATCTACGCGGCGCTTATAATCTGGTGAGCATTCGAAAAGGCGACGAGTGGAAGATGGCTTTCAATACCAGAGACGGCCACTATGAGTATCTAGTTATGCCATTCGGTCTGTGTAATGCTCCGGTGGTCTTTCAAGATTTCGTCAATGAGATATTCAGAGACTTCCTCAATAACTTTCTTATCGTCTATCTTGATTACATCTTGATTTTCTCTAAAATCTCTCCCAGAACACATTGAGCAAGTCAAACAGGTACTACTACGCCTCCGTCAGAACCACCTCTACGCCAAGCTGGAGAAATGTCATTTTCACTAAACCTCTACTGCGTTCCTTGGCTCTATCATCTCCGACTCCAGGTTTTCCATGGATCCCTCCAAATTAAAAGCCGTGGTGGAGTGGCCGCACCCCTCCTCTCGCAAAGGCATTCAAAGATTTATGGGGTTTGCCCACTATTACAGAAGATTCATTCACAACTTCTCATCCATTGTCGCTCCCATCACTTTTCTTACCAAGAAAGGTGACAACGTCATGTCCTGGCCGCTTGCAGCTTCCCTGGCCTTTGACTTCCTGAAGAGATCTTTTGTTTTGGTACCAGTCCTGATTCATCCCAATCCTATACTTCAGTTCACTGTAGAGGTGGATGCTTCGGACATCGGAGCCGGTGCCATATTATCTCAAAGAAAATCACCTTCAGCCAACTTACACCCTTGTGCATTCATTTTAAAAAAAAAATCCTTTGTACAACAAAACTACGATGTGGGCAACAGGGAACCGTTGGCGATCAAACTTGCTCTGGAGGAGTGAAGACATCTGTTGGAAGGTACGGAGAGTCCCTTCACGATACTAACGGACCATAAAAATCTCTTGTATTTGGAAAGTGCCCAACGCCTGGGAGCTTGTCAAGCCCGCTAGTACCTCTTTTTTTCGCGCTTCAATTATGTCATCTCCTTCATACCCGGGTCCAAAAACTTTAAAGCAGACGCTCTCTCTCGTTAATTTTTAGGCTGAGTCCATGGTGACTCAGCTCGTGCGGAGGCGCACTGAGGCTGAGGGAAAGCGAGTGCTTTCCCTGGCCTTGGTTAGCTCACCATCCTTGGGCGTGTCGGGGGGCGGGCCAGTGACGTCACGGAGCTGGTTCGCCCTCATTGTGAGCACTTGAATCTAAAATTTTCTTAAGACCCACGCTTCCGCAAGCATGCGGCCCCTGCTAAAGCCGCTCTCATTGCAGCTGCAGGGGCTCACTGGTAAGCGTGAGCGCGCCTCAGCACGAGTCAGCTCCTAAGCGCTGACCATGCCCGAGGCCTTAGTCGAGGACAAGAGCGACACCAGAACAGAAACCATTCCTCCCTTCCAAATACATCATATCCGCCAATACATTCGATGTACTTGACGACATCCTTCTGGACCAATCCAACATTCCAGATGGTCTGGAGGTCCCTGACGGTAGCATCATCGCAGCACCACCTTACCGCAGGAAGATTCTGGAGTGGGGGTACTCATCCAAGAGTGCGAGACATCCGGGCACCAAAAGAACCACTGATCTTATTCTGGTGGCCCAACATGCGAGGAGACATCAACGAATTAGTCAAACCATGCATTACGGCCCAGAGGAACGTTCGTAGATCCCACACCACCATGTTCACACACCCGAACTTATCAGGAAGTTCCACCAGAAATACCCTCTAAAACCCTGCAGGAATCACCCGGAGGTCTCTCTTGAAGGAGGGGTACTGTGAGGAGCCGCGAGCCGCACGGACTCACGTGCATCCCCGCGCAGGTCTGGCGCACTCGTACTCACCCGTGGCTCTCTCCGGGACTTGTTGTTGGCTTCCCCTCGTGTCCCCTCGCGCGCCTCCTCACGCCCGCGCAGGGCTTCCCCCGCCGGAGTGGCACCCTCTGCTGGCACAGGGCGCATGCACGTGTCCCACGGCGCAGGATTGGACACTAAATCACGTCACGCATCATCAGCGCGCGACACACGCGCGTGAAGCGCCTGAGCTGTGTGAAGTGCCCGAGCTGCGGGTCAACAGAAGCTCATCAGCTCCAGCACTAACACCTGCCTAGCTACCTTCAGCCTATTGCTGTATCCGTGGAGGACGCACCTCCGCTCTACCCCCCTTGGGGATTGGCTACCTCTGCCTATGTATGCTATATATGCTCAGCTGTGTCACTAGCACTTTGGCTGAACATAGATTTGTGTTCCCTGTGCTTACCTCTCCTGTTTTCCAGTTACCCTGCCTTGCCTTGCTTGTGATTCCTGTGTACCGACCCGGCTTGCCTTTGGACCTCCCACATCTCTGGACTACTGACCTCGGCTCTCTCGGACTCTCCGCTCCTCTCCAATCCGGACCACGGCTTTGAACTTTGACCATTCTCCTCTCTCCAACCCTGACCTCGGCAATAGTACCTTCTACGCTCCGGACCTCTCCTGCACCGAACCCGGCAAGTATAACGACTACCCTGACCTCTCTACCCCAGACCCGGCTATCAAGACTAACCTACACTCCGGACACAGGACACCGCCTCATCTCTATCTGCTCCATGCTTTTATCCACTCTTTGCCCCACCCCAGACTCCTGCCACCTCCTCCTGATTGGCTGCATTACATAGCAGCTGCCAATCAGGATGGAGGAAACTGCCCAGCCCCTAGCAGCAGCAGTCCTACTCTATCCCTTCTCGGGGGAAATCCCACGATTGGTTACTAAGCCCAGAGAGGTAATGCCGAACACATACATATTATCTCTCAGTTTTTACCGGACAGGGTAACCAAATACCGGGCTGTCCAGTTCAATACAGGACATCTAGCAACCCTAGCAAACACGGCTCCCCCCCTCGGGCACGGCAGCTTCACAACGACGCTGACAGACTGGCACGAACAGCCTATCAGCACCGATGTCGCAGGGAAACTAGTCCAAGCAGGTACACTGCTTGTAGGCTTGTACAAGATTTTCAAAAATGGGACTGTACCCAGGGCCACGTCCACCCTCGTCCCTTTTTTTAAAATGTTATGCCCCATTCTATATTCCCATTCTCTCTATCCCTCCCCCGATTCTCTCTACACTCCCCCATTCTCCCTCTCCCTGCCCCCTTTCTCTCTACACCCCCCCCCCATTCTCCCTATCCCCCCCATTCTCTCTATCTCTCCCCATTCTCTCTATACTTCCCCCCATTCTCTCTGCACACTCCATTCTCTCTACACCACCCATTCTCTCTATCCTTCCCCCCATTCTCTCCATCCCTCCCCCCATTCTCTCTATCCATTCCACCATGCTGCCTATCTCCCCTCCACATCCTCCCTCCCCCACACCCTCATCCTCTCACTCCCCCCTCTCATCATCTTTTCACTCCTCCCCCCCATACCCACCCCCTGCTGATTTCCAAAATATTCCAGTTTAACAACCAGACACTAACTAAGTTATGGTGAGTAAAATGTGAGAAAAAAGGCAGGATTACAGACCTATCTGAGACATGTTAATGTGCTCACAAGTGATATTTTTTATTTTTGGATTTAAAATCCAAGATGGCAGAGAGAATAGAAAATAAACAGACAGGGCAATACATGGATGAAAGGAATAGTGAGACATACAGTTTGGAGAGCATGTAAGACCATACACCCATCAGCAGTTAGAAGGGGGTTGAGAGAAGGGGTTAGAGCAGTGTTCTAAACCTTTTTTTTTCTCTCCGGCACCCCTAACTATAGTACTCAGTTACTGAGACACCCACACAACAGGACAGGGTCACATAAAACACAGGATAGAGAGACTGTCACAGGATAAAGAGACAGACAGAGCCATAGGAGACAGACAGTCAGATGGGGCAGGAATTCACAGGATTCAGAGGGGGCAGGGGAGTCAGAGGGGGCAGGGGAGTCAGAATCAGAGGAGGCAGGGAGTCACTGGATTCAAATGGGGCAGGGAGTCACAGGAATCCGAGGGGTAGAAAGTTAGAGAAAACACACACTACAGGACAGTCACAGAAAACACACATACACACCTCTCTGCTGCCCATGCTGCTGCTGGGTAATGCAGCCAATCAGGACAGATGAAATTGCCTGGCTCTCTCCTTGCTCTGGGAGATCAGGGAAATCCCTCTAAACCCTTTTGATCCTCTCATGGAACCCCAGGGTGCCGCGGAACCCCGGTTTGGAAACACTGTGTTAGATTGTAAATGTAGCCCTCTTTCCCCCTGACTAAAGAGACTACCGGTACTGCCGTTACCTGTTGGCTCACAGAAGGCCTAAGTCTCCACATCTGGGATCCTGGGATGGTATAATTATCACCTCGGTGCAGCGCCTTCACATGTGAGGGATCCCAGCGTAGTGGGAGGAGCCCCTCACAGGAACCAATCTTAATAGTAAACACACACAGTATATAATAACAACCTTTACTGACAGCACATATAACATAACACCACCACACAGTATAGTGAACACCCTGATGTCCCTTTCCCAATGTCCAGCCAGGCCCACCCAAAAGTGTAGGGAGTAGCGCTAACTGTGAGCTGTTGGTGCACTTTGTTGAGGTACCTGCCGAGTACTCCAGTACTTGGTGCGGCCGACCTAGCAACGAGGATCCGTCTGATCCAGCGACGTGGTCCTCCGCGATGACGTCCGCCTCTGCGTTGGGTGGACTCCGGTAAGAGGGTCTCACCTTTAAGAGTCTCTGATAACACTGCGGTGGTCTGGTCCCAGACTACAGGCCGCAATCATCGCACGGCATCTTCCTTGTGTCCCTGACACTACAGTAAAATGGGGAAGCGTCCCTATCTAAGGGGCCTACCCTGAAGCAGCTACAACTATACGTGATTGGGGCCTATCTGGGACCTAAGGGGATTCTCTGGCCTAGTCTGAGTGCCACTGACACTCAGACCCTACCTTCCCCTTGTCTGTCTTGGCTTTAACTCACTGCCACACGCTCTAAGTGTGCCAAATGTATCTATTCTCCTCAGAGGATCCTAACATCCCTATTGGCTGAGCTGCACCACATGATCTATGCCCCAAAGCACTATGGGGCTTGAAGTTCCCTTGCGGATACATGTAAGTCGGGGTTCCTCCAATGTTTTCATTGATCCATATCAGTGTTAATAATTATTTGGAGGACGACCATACTTAAATCCACCATACAGATGTAGCCGTGTCCCCTCTTACCTCCTGTGCTGGGGGACAGCTGCAGTGTATGGGAGCGCCGGAGCTCCGCAGTGTACCCGGCAAGTGGGGGCCACCATCTTGCAGCTCGCTCATGCGCATTTGCAGCCATGCACATGTGCAGAGAGCCCGAGAGTCGCAGCGGCCATTTTAATACAGTGCGCATGCGCAGTAACATAGAAATTGCGGCGGCCATCTTAGAGAGTCTCCGCATGGGACTACATGTCCCAGGAGCCTTAGGGGCTCAGATAGTCCCAGATAGGGACGCTTCCCCAATAGCTATTTAGTGTTAGTGCACCGGTGATGGACGCCAAGCGATGCGCGCGGCCTGTGGTCTGGGACCAGACACAGGCACATTATCATACACTTTTAAGGGACACCCTCCAGCAGGAGCTCCCTCAAGAGGTGGATCGGATGCACAAGGAGCATTCTTAGAGGTCTCAATTCGTGGGATCAGATGGATCCTTCTGTTTCATTCATACAGGAGTACCCAAGGAGGTAAAGTGCACCAACGGTCCACAGGGGTAGCGCTACTCCCTACATTTGGGTGGGTTTGACACTGGGGAAGGACACCAGGGATAATGGTGCCACCGCACCCTAAGTACTTTGGGGATATGTACCCTGCATTATTATTGTGTTATACTGTGTGTACTGTTATATAGTAGTGTTGTGTGTGTGTGTGTTCAGTTCATACTCTTGTTATAGACCCTGCGTGTGTATTTACTGACTGTATTGGTTCCTGTGAGGGGTTATCCTGCTGCGCTAGGATCCCTCTTGGGTGGAGGCGCTGTAACCAGAGGAACGAAACCACCCCAGGCTACCAGCGACGGAGACCTAGGACTCCTGTAAGCCACACAGGTAATCATCAGCACGCGTAGTTCCCTTAGTCACGGGTAAAGGCGGCTACACAGGTATACTTAGCTCTACTCATAAATATATGTATAAATACCAAACTTGTTTAGAGCTGCCAGAAATTAACTTTGAAAGGCTTCAGGCAACCACTCACCCTCTCCTTTTCTTTGCTGCAGAGGGTTCTTAGGTATTAGTTTCATTTCCTCTCTTATGTGATGTGTATTTTTTTTTATCTTAAGACAAAATCTATTGTCATACATACTGTTTATTGTTGCCAAAGGTCAATGTACTACGTGTGATGATCTCAATAGAGGAACAAGTTGTAAGCACACCGAGTACTGTATCATAAAAGAGTCGTTTTCACTGAATCATAGAATAAAACACAAGTACAAACAATATACAGATATACAGTACATGGCATGTATATTTGCATATATATTTTTTTTTTACTTATGCTTTATTCTATGTTTCATTAAAAATTACTTTTTTTTTATTTAGTGTTTGGTGTGCTAAAACTTTTTTGAATAGAATTGAGCATCCACTCTATCCGTTTTGTTTACCAGGGATAGTGTTTATGGCACTCAGATTTGTTATTTTTTTTTATTATTATTTGTACTCCTCAATATGCCTAGTCTCATTACAATATCGTCATGATCTCAATAGAAAAACAAGTCTAGCCCAGTGCCTCTGGCTATGTGTTTCCTGGCCCTAGCATTGTAAGTCCTGGTAAGGCGCAGGCAGTGTTAGGGTTAAATCCCTCTCACATGGGCCAGCATGTGAGTTCCTTAGGGCAATGGTTAATTTGTTGCGGTTTCCAGGTGCCGTCTGGAAGCTGTTGGAGCATGTACCAGGGGAGATTGGCTCACTGGAGGAGTGCCGCCCATTTTACCGGGTATTCTGGAAGCCAGAGGGTCACGTGGTGATGACTTAGCTCAGATAGTGTCAACTCGCCCTCTTTTCAAAGCACGACAAGGTCTGTTTCTTTTCTTACTTTATTTTGGGGAAAGCAGGTAAATACAGTTGCTTGTGTAGAGGTGTAGGTCTAAATCTCTGTGTGTGCTCAGTAGTAAAGGGAGGTGAAAAGATAATCCTGCAGCACAATTACAGGGGTTACAGAGAGGTACTCACGAGTCCAGAGCAATGGTGGAAAAGGAAAAAGCAATGTATGCTGGGCAGTAAGATAGTCTGGGGACAGACCATCTGTGGGCAGAACAGAGGGGGAGAAAGCAGACTAGCCCATTAGAGAGAGAGGCTGGGGCTGCCATGACAACTCACAGGAGTGTCTGGGGGAGCTACAACATGTATCAATAATGTTGCATCTTAAATACAGCAAGCTGCTGAGTGAGGGGAAATGGCACTGTATTTGTGTGCAGAGCCAAACACATACAGCTGGCACTAAAAAGCTGACAAGCAGAGCTGCGAGGAAACAGGGGGGGGGGTGAAACAGAAGTGCAGACAGGGGTATACCTGTTCCATGAATCTCCCCGTCTGGTATCTGTAGATACCACTATATGACAGGCTATGTGGAACATATGTGCAATGCAAACATAACATAACAACATAATAATGCAAAGTCCATGTCCACATAACGAGGTGATACCGGCCGGTACCATTGGCATTGAAATCCCTTGGCAAAGTCTTTTAGTAAGGGATGTTGGGTGGATGAACCGCTCCAGGTTTGCTGGTTTCACCACAATGTCTTTCTGTGAAAGTCTCTGGCACTGTTTCCTTTCAACTTTGTGAGAGAACAGTCCCTTTGACTCTGTAGTTTTCTCTACAGAGTGCATCACCCCGTGGATGTGCCAGTCATGGTAGTTTGTCATCCTATCGCCTGGCGTTTGGCGGGAGGAGATGGCTTTTGGTTCCTTGCGGAAGCGGGTTAATGTCCCTGGAAGACTGATCGTCAAGTCTGGTCCAGTGAGGAGGGCGTCGTTCAGGGAGACTCCCTGGAGCTGAGCGCTAGGGTTGAACATTACCCGGATTTGATCGGGTTCCTGAGGGTGGTAGGCCCCAGGTGATTGGAGGTACCGATATTCTTCACCTTCCTCCATTAGAGGTGCTGGCTTTGCGTGGCCAGTAAAGGATATCTTCTGGATGAAGGCCACAAAGTTGCTTTTGGTCTCCGGCTCCCTTTGTGGGTTGCGACGGAGCGAAGTGAGCCTAGAGATAACAGGTTCTCTATTGTTCAGGAGGCGTCTTTTTGGTGAATGGACTGGTAGCGGAGTCACCCAACTGCTTAGTCCGTCTTTAGAGAGCTCCTTGACTGTTAACTTCGGGAATCCTCTATCTTCCCTTGATGGTGTTTGCTTGTCATCGTTCCTTGTTGTCTGGAACGCTGTGCACCGTAGTTCATCGGTACATTTCTCTTGCACGAGAACATCTCCGCGTAGTTTGGTGAAACGCTTTTGTGTCTCTTTGTTGACTGCCATCGGGAGGTTATTGTCTCCCCGGACGTAACGAAGAACAGTCTCTTTTGCCCTAGTAAAAGCCTTTATGAAATGTCTCTGTGGCTGTCTCCTTTTGGATGTCTGAGAGGACAGTCCTTTTGACACTGTGGCTTCACCTGTGGGGCGCAATCTTTTGCGGCTATGCCTGCCGTGGCAGTTGGTTGCTTTGTCGCTTGATACTCTGTGGAGAGGAACAACTGTACGTCTTAGTCGTGTCACTGCTCGCGAGAGGACTCTTTGATCGTTCGTTACCTTTTGGACGATCCCTTTGTCGGTCACCTTTGGGAGGTTACTTTCTTCCTTCGGTGGAATCGACTCGTCATCCTGTTCCATGAATCTCCCCGTCTGGTATCTGTAGATACCACTATATGACAGGCTATGTGGAACATATGTGCAATGCAAACATAACATAACAACATAATAATGCAAAGTCCATGTCCACATAACGAGGTGATACCGGCCGGTACCACTGGCATTGAAATCCCTTGGCAAAGTCTTTTAGTAAGGGATGTTGGGTGGATGAACCGCTCCAGGTTTGCTGGTTTCACCACAATGTCTTTCTGTGAAAGTCTCTGGCACTGTTTCCTTTCAACTTTGTGAGAGAACAGTCCCTTTGACTCTGTAGTTTTCTCTACAGAGTGCATCACCCCGTGGATGTGCCAGTCATGGTAGTTTGTCATCCTATCGCCTGGCGTTTGGCGGGAGGAGATGGCTTTTGGTTCCTTGCGGAAGCGGGTTAATGTCCCTGGAAGACTGATCGTCAAGTCTGGTCCAGTGAGGAGGGCGTCGTTCAGGGAGACTCCCTGGAGCTGAGCGCTAGGGTTGAACATTACCCGGATTTGATCGGGTTCCTGAGGGTGGTAGGCCCCAGGTGATTGGAGGTACCGATATTCTTCACCTTCCTCCATTAGAGGTGCTGGCTTTGCGTGGCCAGTAAAGGATATCTTCTGGATGAAGGCCACAAAGTTGCTTTTGGTCTCCGGCTCCCTTTGTGGGTTGCGACGGAGCGAAGTGAGCCTAGAGATAACAGGTTCTCTATTGTTCAGGAGGGGTCTTTTTGGTGAATGGACTGGTAGCGGAGTCACCCAACTGCTTAGTCCGTCTTTAGAGAGCTCCTTGACTGTTAACTTCGGGAATCCTCTATCTTCCCTTGATGGTGTTTGCTTGTCATCGTTCCTTGTTGTCTGTAACGCTGTGCACCGTAGTTCATCGGTACATTTCTCTTGCACGAGAACATCTCCGCGTAGTTTGGTGAAACGCTTTTGTGTCTCTTTGTTGACTGCCATCGGGAGGTTATTGTCTCCCCGGACGTAACGAAGAACAGTCTCTTTTGCCCTAGTAAAACCCTTTATGAAATGTCTCTGTGGCTGTCTCCTTTTGGATGTCTGAGAGGACAGTCCTTTTGACACTGTGGCTTCACCTGTGGGGCGCAATCTTTTGCGGCTATGCCTGCCGTGGCAGTTGGTTGCTTTGTCGCTTGATACTCTGTGGAGAGGAACAACTGTACGTCTTAGTCGTGTCACTGCTCGCGAGAGGACTCTTTGATCGTTCGTTACCTTTTGGACGATCCCTTTGCCGGTCACCTTTGGGAGGTTACTTTCTTCCTTCGGTGGAATCGACTCGTCATCCTTAGCTGTCTGGACTGCTGAGCATCCTAGGTCATTGTCACATCCCTCTGATGCGAGGATGATTTTGTTGGTCTCAGGGGTATGACCTTGTCTCTTCTCTTCACTTGGCCCTTCGGTCACTTGGAGATGGCCAAGACATGGTTCAGAGAGAGATGTGTGTCCACATTCTGTCACCACCGTTCTACGGGCATCAACGTAGTTTTGCCCGTGCTCTTTGTTGGTGCACGAGTTGCCCACTATCACCCATCCTAGGTCGAGTCTTTGGGCGTATGGCGCGTTGTGGGGTCCGTTATGCTGTTTACGGACTTTATGTACCCTCATGATGTCCCTACCGAGCAGCAGCAGGATCTTGGCGCCTTGTTCTACCGGACGGATGTAGTTGGCTATTCCTTTGAGGTGGGGGTAATGGCGTGCCATGTCTGGTGTGGGAATCTCGTCCCTGTTTGTGGCCATGTGGCTGCACTCGATGAGTGTGGGAAGGGGCATGTTCACTTTGCCATCTATTGAGCATATGGTGTAGCCATTCACTCTTCTCCCTGCGGTCTCCATTCGCCCTGCGCACGTTCTGAGAGTGTAAGGAGAAGCACCGTCTTGTATGTTAAACATGTCGAAGAACTCTGACCTGACCAGCGATCGGTTGCTCTGGTCGTCGAGGATTGCGTACATCCGAATAGCCTTCTCAGGTTGTCCCTGGGGGTGAACTGCGACAAGGCATATTTTGGAGCAGGACATTTTGTCACCTTCTTTTCCGCAAACCTCAGTGCGCTGAGATGTGACGGATGTTGACTCTCCTTCTTCTTTCTCCCCGCCATGCTCCGCTACGGAGGATGGGTTCTTGAGTTGGTGGAGTGTCATCGCCTCTGGGTGTAACGCTGTCACGTGCTTGTCACTTTCGCACACTGTGCATTTGATCTCTTCCTTACAGTCCCTGGCTAGGTGAGTCGTGGAACCGCAGCACTTGAAGCAAACTCCGAATTCTCCAAGTAACCTCTTGCGTTCCTCTAGGGACTTCATCCTGAACCCAAAGCACTTGTTGAGTGGGTGTGGCTTCTTGTGTATGGGACATTCCCTGTTTGGGTCCCTTGGTTCCTTGTCTCCGGCGACCGACTGATCGGGAGTAGTTTGGGTTGTGGGGGGCACGTCCGTCCTGCGGGTCGAGATGGGTGTCTGGGGGTTACCAAATCTCGTCGCTGGTCTCTCGTTCCTCAGGCTGCTTGCACTGTATGTGGTTTGCGCACCTAAGAAGAAGCTGGGGTCGTTCCTCGTCCTTGCTGCTTCGCGAATGAAGCTCAATAAAACTGAGAATGGGGGGTAGACGACTTGCTTCTCCCTTTTGTATTTGGAGCCTTGTGAGATCCATTTTTCTTGGAGGTTGAAGTGTAGCTTCTCCAGGATGGGTCTCACTCCACGAGCTGAGTCTAGGACGTTGAGACCTATTAAGGAATGTTCTTTCCTTGCAAACTTCAGTTCTTGCAGCAGGTCTCCAAGATCTCGTAACTTCGAGTAGTCTTTGGTTGTGATCTTGGGGAAGCTTTCGACTCTTTTGAAGAGCGAATCCTCGACTGCTTCGGGGCTGCCGTAGGATTCTTCCAGCCTTTCCCACACTAGGTCCAGACCTACTTGGGGTTGATGCGCGATTGCTGCCCGCAGTCTTTTTGCGTACTCTCTGGATTCGTTCCCCAGGAACTTGACTAACAGGTTGAGCTCTTCCCTTGCTGAGAAGTCCAAGCTGTCGATTGCGTCTTTGAACGTGAACTTCCACGTCCGGTAGTTCTCAGGGCGGTCGTCGAAGCAGATGAGCCCTGCTTGTACCAGGTCGCGCCGGATCATGTACTTGGCTATGTCTGTCAGACCTGAGGCATCGGCGTGTTTGTCCCGTTCTGAGGTAGTTGTTGGGACGGTCTGTGCGGTCGCCTCTTCCTTGGCGTGGACGCGTGATGGCTGCTGGCTAGTGTGAGGGGCTGTTTTCTCCCGCGTGGGTGTACCTGGATTGCGAGCCTGTTGTGGTGCATCCGTGTGCGCGCTGGCGTGTGGATCACTGTTGCGGCTGTGGCTATCCCAGGCAGCATGGGCCATTGATGGAGCAGCGTCTTCTCCTCGTGGTCCTAGCGAGTCTTCGGTGTCTGTGGTGTCACTCCCTCCGTGTTGAGATGGTGCGCTGGTGTTTACGCTGAAGAGGCTTCTTACGTAGTCTTCAGTGCGTCGGGCTGGATCCTGTGAGGCTATCCGTCTGTACGGTAGCTCCCCGCCGTCCTGTCTCGCAGCTGCTTCTAGGACTTCGGCTTGGGCTATGGCGGCAGTGGCTTCCTTCTCTTGATTGAGTGCCTCTAGATCCGCGTCTAATTCGGCCTTTTTGCGCGCAGCGGCGGCATTAGCAGCGGCGGCAGTAGCAGCGGCGGCATTGGCAGCGGCGGCAGTAGCAGCGACGGCATTGGCAGCGGCGGCAGTAGCAGCGGCGGCATTGGCAGCGGCGGCGTTCTGCTCCTCCTCTTCTATGCGCGCTCTTTCTGCCCTTACGGCTGCCTCTCTTCTACCATATTCGGCCCTGGCACGTGCGGCCTCTGCAGAGGCTCGCGCCTTGGTAGCGCTTGCGCTAGCGCTGGACGCGTTAGATTGTGCTGACCTTGCTGACCTTGATGAGTGTCTGGATGCGCTGGAGCGCTGTGATGCGGTCTCCAGGAGGAGCCCTTTTTTCTCGCTTTTGGCGTCCGTGATGGCGGCCTGCACGATGCCATCACGTTCTAGGTCGAATGCCTTTTGTAGGTCGCGCTCTCGTATGCTATCTTCCGTGTTAGTTCTTGTTAGATAGGTGAAGTATGCCTGTGACCGTGCTTGGTAGCCGGAGCGGTCTACCTTCAATTGAGTTATCCCCTGCTCGAGCTGTTGCACATTATTGCCAGCGCCGGCGACATTGCGTACCCCAAGTGCGGTTGTTTCCCAGGCCAACTCTAATTTAGCGCGGTGCGCTTCAATGTCAGTCTCATATTTTTCGCGGGCCTTTTGTGTCAGTGTGACTGTCCGTTTGGGCCTTGCGCCTGCCCGCGCCTGTTGCACTTGCGCAGCGGTCTCTGTGTCTGAGACCTCTTTCCTGCGTGATGTCTGGTGAGGCTCTGAGTTCTGCCATGCTGTAGGTGTGTGTAGGCCTTTTGCCAGTGCGTGTGGCGTGTGGCGTGCGGTCTTTTACCTTGTCAGCGATGGGCGTCTGTCTCAGATGATGCCGAGCGGTGTCCTGCAGCGTGCAGCGTAGGGGTAGCTGTACTCACAGGTGTCCGTTGGCTCTGACCCGTGTCCATCGGGTGTCCGGCGGCGTGGCCCTTGATGGCGCTGGCCGTGGGAACGTGCGCAGGGGTAGGTGGGAAGGTGGCTCCTCACTATAGGGCTGTGCAGAGGGTGAAATCAGACAGAGAAAAAGGCAGTTAGGTTTTGTGTAAGAAGCGCTGTATGTTGCAAGGCTGTAGTGTAGGCTGCTGCTTGTCTGTTAAGGCTGCAGGCTGCGTGCAGTTTGAGCTACTTGGTGCTTCCTTAGTGTGTAGCGACTGCTCTGTGTATCATGGAGTCTGGAGTAGCAGCTCCTCTAAGTGTCTGTAAGGCACACGATATCTTTTCACTTTTCTGGAAGCCAGAGGGTCACGTGGTGATGACTTAGCTCAGATAGTGTCAACTCGCCCTCTTTTCCAAGCACGACAAGGTCTGTTTCTTTTCTTACTTTATTTTGGGGAAAGCAGGTAAATACAGTTGCTTGTGTAGAGGTGTAGGTCTAAATCTCTGTGTGTGCTCAGTAGTAAAGGGAGGTGAAAAGATAATCCTGCAGCACCATTACAGGGGTTACAGAGAGGTACTCACGAGTCCAGAGCAATGGTGGAAAAGGAAAAAGCAATGTATGCTGGGCAGTAAGATAGTCTGGGGACAGACCATCTGTGGGCAGAACAGAGGGGGAGAAAGCAGACTAGCCCATTAGAGAGAGAGGCTTGGGCTGCCATGACAACTCACAGGAGTGTCTGGGGGAGCTACAACATGTATCAATAATGTTGCATCTTAAATACAGCAAGCTGCTGGGTGAGGGAAAATGGCACTGTATTTGTGTGCAGAGCCAAACACATACAGCTGGCACTAAAAAGCTGACAAGCAGGGCTGCGAGGAAACAGGGGGGGGTTGAAACAGAAGTGCAGACAGGGGTATACCTGTTCCATGACACCGGGGCTTAGTAGTAGATGGCTCCATACCAGATTTATGGTGTTCCAGTGTAGCCTGCTCCTTAGGGAGTTGGGCAATATTTCTTCCTTGCCCCATCAAGGGGTATGGGGGTTGAGACTAACCTCACGGGCCTCAAACCACTGGGGGGCCTAGTCAGGGTGTGATCACCATGCAAGCTGCGAGGAATGTATTCTATGCTATTTGATAAGTACCTCTCTTGAATGAAAGAAGGAAGGATCAAGACTGGCCTGCCAATAAATGGTGAACTGTTTCCTTGCCTGGGTGTGAGTTATTGGAAGTGGTTCCTGTAGGGAATACTCCCTGCCTCTGGCAGAGCCCTGCAGGATGGAGGCGCTGTACCAACGAACCCAAAAGCTTGTCCTGTTGCTGCTCCCTCTACCATCTGTGGAGACTCAGGCCTCCTGGAAGTCCACAGGTGAGCTACACAGTACCACTACCATACCATGTAACTACAGACCTCCCTGGGGGGGTGTCACGCTGTTCTGCCCGCAGATCAGGTTAACCCCCTATACTGAGGTGGAGACTAAGTAACCACGCACCCGCAGCAGAGGGAGCGTGCCCGGAGTGTGGATTGGGTTGCGTGGGCTTGGCCGGGGGTACCAGGGTAGATAGGGTACTTGCCAGATCCGGGTCTAGAGAAGATGCCGTAGTAGGTTCCAAAGCCAAGGGTCGAGGGTAATATAGTTCCAGGTAGTAGGGGCCCAAGTGCCGTGTTCAAAGGGTACGAGAGGTAAGCATAGTCGAGTGGCAGCCGAGGTCGGGGAGCCAGAGAGGGAAGGTAGACGAGCCGGATCGATAACGAAGCTGGAACACAGAGAGAGAGCAAGGCACAGTATCCAACAGCCCTAGGTAGACGAACTATGCAGAGCGCTGTTAGAGAGGAATCACAGGGGTAATAAAGTGAGGAGGACCAATGAGAGGAGGGGGCAGGGCAGAGGCAAGCCCAGGAACCCTTTGTGATAGAGCAGGGGTTAATTTCCGTGTTTGTTGCAGGTGCACAGTATGAGGGTGTGAGACTGGGAGCTGAGACGGCCGGAGGGTGGAGCTACACTGCTTGTGCAGTGAATAAATTAAGTTGTGTGGCGCACCCCCTATAAGGGAAGCGGGCGCGCGTCCGGCAGAGATTTTGGCGGCGTGTGGGTGAGCCGCGGGGGGGCGGAGAGCCGGACCGCGATGCAGAGCGGGGGCGGAGGAGACCGCAGCCAGCGGGAGAGGTAGCGAAGGGCCGCGCCGAGGGTGGCGTGTGCCCAGACTCCTGACAGGGGGGGGGAGGAGATTAGGGTGTTACACAAGAAACAGAAATAACAGATTAAAATAGCACAGTGAGTTTCAAGTAAAAGATGTTCCATGTATTTGTGTGTGTACAATATATATCTATATCTCATCTTCAGCCCTTGTAGATCCACTGCTGAATGAAGGCTTCCAGGTACTGCGGTTGCAAGACTCTCTTCTCCATGTTGCTCCAATACATTTTCTGATTTCATTCTCCTACCATTTTTGTCAAACCATGGTCATTTCTTTTTGCAATATGTCCAGTCCACTGCCATTTTAATTTCTTCACCCTTGTGATGAAGTCACAAACTTTTGTTTGGGTTCGAACTTATTCATTCTTTTTCTGTTTCTTAAGCTCCCACCCAGCATACAGTACATGTCTCCATGCTCGTTTTAGTTGTCTGAAGCTTCTGAATTATCTTAGTATTTATGTTCCAAGTTTCACATTCATATGTGAACATGGGCAGAATTTTGGAATGGGACGTTGTGACGGTGAGGGGGTAACCAGGCTCACTAATAAAGGTCAATCTCACCTGGTTGCCCCTGATCCATGTTTTGGGGTCCTAGAGTGTCAGCTCTTGGGCCTGACTGTTATATATGTACTGCCTTGCATTGTATGTAAAATATGCGACAATAAATAATTTATGTGTCTTTTGCCTTTCCAGGAGTGCTAGCCAGTGGAAATTCTCAGGCTATGAGTTTCAGGGTGGACTTTGCGGTAAAAGTGTTGTCGGATGGTGTCTAGATAGTCGGGGTCCAGAGTTGCTGACCACCCCAAAATTGTATTCGGGAGCCGAGTCAGATTCCAGGGTACATGTAGACACAGACATCCGGCCAAAGTTCTCCCTTTAAAGCAGTTCCTTGGCTCATCGCCAGATTGCCCTGCTTCAGCACAGACCAGAAAGGTAAAAGGGAGCATAGGGATACGCGTATCCTGGGTATAGTCAGGGGATCCCGGTTTAGGGGGAGTCCCCCGCAGTATATGCCCAAACACACGGACCCGGTATAAGGGTTCAGAGTGTCTCCAATCATCCATGAGGTTGCCAGAGTGAAATGATTTCGAAGTCCAGCTTTGGTACAATAAAAGCAACTCTGATACTTAACCTAAGCGTTATTTGAAGCAACTTTTTAGTAAACTTCTTATAGGGAGGTCTAGGAGCTCTGAAAATGAACATGTGCATCTTTTCAGTAGATCCTAGGGGATGAGGGACTTAGAAGAATTTTGTGAGATTGTTATTAACCTGGTGTATAAAGGTATCTATGTTTTATGCACTGTATATGAACTGGGGAATTTCCAAGTCCCTGGTTCAGAGAGACCAGATGGCCACCAGGCTTGGTGCTACTGAGTCTGCTTGGGTCCCAGACTAGAAAGTCTCAGAGATGCCAAGGTGTTAGGGCGGGCGGAGTACCGGAGTTATACTTGAGTACTCACATCCTGGCATGAATAAGGGCTATCCGGCAACCATTTTCCCGGTCCCAGACTCTGAGGAGCCTAGCCCAGCGGGTGGGTTCAATATGCTAAGTGGCAGAGGTGCCAGGTTGGCACATGCTCCTTTGCAGAATTGAAATCCTTGCCCGCCCAGCTTCAGGGTACAGGCAAATCGCTGATAGGCTGGTGGAAATATTCCCACGCTCTGATTGGTTGAGGTATTCTGTGAATGGGACTGAAATCCTATAAGAAACCTAGCAGCTAATCAGCTCAGGAGATTCTAAGCGCCAAAACAGCAGTGGTAAATTCAAAGATGCTCTGTGAGAGATGTCAGTGAGCCGGCTTCGTAAATAAAATTTAGTGGGACTAAAGTCCCACTTTTCCGGGCAAAGTTCTCAGAATACTTCGTAGTGGTCGCGGCTAGAACTACAAGCTGAAAAGAGTACCAGGACGTTTGGTACTCGCTCCCGGTCAAGGGATTTCAGCACCTCCAGAGTGGAAACAGCGGTGGCGTCAGGAACTGCATGCCGATTTCGGTTCCAGAACTTTTAGGGCTTCGTCCCGGTCATCTAAAAGACTTTATAAAGACTTTGTTTGCTATGTTATTGCAACTAGGACAGTGTAGTTTTGTAGCCCAGACCCCCAGTAAGTGTGTTTCCTCTTGTTTATTGTAATTCACTGTGTGTACATCTGTTTCTAAGGAATAAATCGCAATTTGTTTTACTTCTTGGTTTTGCTCAGTGACATGATCCCGGTATAAAGGTGTAAATTCCTGGTCTCCCATGACAGGCATTTGATCGTGGCCAAATCGCCACTGGTGCTCCGCTGCCAGGCCAACTCACCTCCAGTCCCCTTGCCGTCCAGTTACCTCGCCATTTTTAAATGTGCTCAGACACGGCACATCTCCCCAGCCCCAGATCTTCCAATCTCCCCAGCCGCCATTCCGCGGCATTTGTGAGCGCAGCCACAGATCTCCCCAACCGCAGGGCACATCTCCCCATCCGACACTGCTGCTTTAAGGCTATGCCTTTCATCTTGTGGAATGGTTTGGAAGGTCTGACCAGCATTATGTACAAGGAGATAATGCTCATATGCACCAGGCACCCCATAATTATTGATTTTTAATCTACAAAGAATGTATGCAAATGGTTGTAAAAACAGAGTTTTCCAGAATCTGGGATCTGCACGCCTCATTTGTTCTAGAGAACGGATTGCCACCCAGCAAGCTCCAAGAATGCTATGGTGTCTAACTTCAGCAAGGTGGTTCGCTGGGAGGCCTGTTTTCTCCACACTACATTACCTCAGGGCCACCGAAGAGGGGACAGCCAAGACAAATGTCCTGGCCCTGGCAGTTCTGGAAGTCCAGCTGGCCTGGACAGGAAGTTGGGCTACCTTTCTGCAAAGTCAGCAACTGGGCGGGCCGCCTCTCCCTTCTGTTTCTGGGTGGCCAGCCTCTCCTTTCAGCTGGACGATAGACAGGGCCCCTTCTCGGGCCGTAGCTAGGCCAACATGGTCATGTGCCCTGCTCTTGGCTCCCCTCTCTCTTCTGACCATCCTTTTCTTCAGTGTCAACCTCCTTCCCCCCCTCCCTAGACCCACACTTATTCCCACTAGGCCCACACCTACTCCCCCCTCCCACAGGCCCACACCTACTCCCCTCCAAGGCCCTAAGCTACCCCCCCCCCAAGATTCTTACCTACTCCCACCCCCAAGGCCTATATCTACTCTCCCCCCTAGGCCCATATGTAGTCTTCCCGCAAGCCCATATTTACTCCCCTCCCCCCCAGGCCCATACCTACTACCCCCCCCCCCCACACCCCTGCTGGCTCATATCTACTCCCTAGGCCCATACCTAGTCCCCCAAGGCCCACACATACTCTCTTCCCCAGGCTCTTACCTACTCCCCTCGACTCCAAGGCCCTTAACTACTCTCCCCGGCAGGCCAATACCTATTCTCCCCCGCAAGACCATACCTATTCTCCCCCACAAGCCCATACCTACTTTCACCTAGAGGCCCATACCTACTTTCACCTAGAGGCCCATACCTACTATCCCCCCCCCCCCAGGCCCATAACTCCACCCCAATTCCCAGGCCCATTCTATTAGTCCACTACCTCCATCCCCATAGTTCCTTCTCTCTCCACCATATCTCCTTCTCTCTCCCCATAGCTCCTCTCTCCCCCCATAGCTCCTTCTCTCTCCTCCGCATAACTCCTCTCTCCTCCGCATATCTCCTCTCTCCCCATGGCTCCTTTCCCTCCCCCCAATACCTCCTCCCCCCCCCCACTATCTCCTCGCTACCCCAATACCTCCTTCTCCCTTCCCCCAATACATCCTTCCTCCCAATATCTCATTCTCTCCCCCCATAATACTTAATTCTCACTTCCCAATACCTCCTTGTCCCTCCCCCAAATACCTCCTCCCTGCCGCCAATAACTCCTTCCCCCAATACCTCTTCCTTCCTAATATCTTCGCCCTCCCAACAAGATCTTCATTCCACCAATACATTATTTTCCCCCAAAACCTTCTCCTCCCCAATACCTCCTTCTCCATACAATATCTTCTTTCCTCCCAACACCTCCCCCCAATACCTTCTTCTTTCCCTTAACATCGTTACCTTAGGGAGAAGGAGTGGCTAAGTGTGTAAAGACACTGACTGTGTAAACAATGACTCTGAGTTTGAATCAGGGGAACCTGGTTGAACTCCTGGTGTCAGCTTTTTGTGACCTTGGGAAAGTAACTTTATCTCCCTGTGCCTCAGGTTCCAAAATCTTAGATTGTAAGCTCATCTGGGCAGGGACTGTGTCTGTACAAACTTCCTATGTGCTGCGTACTGTGCACTATTTTGTAATTGTGTAGCGCTTTGAGTCCCATTGGTAGAAAAGTTGTTATTATTATTATTACTTCCCCCCTACGGTCCATACCTACTCTCCCCCCTACGCTCATACCTACTCTCACCCCCAGACCTATACCTACTCACCCCCACAGGCCCATACCTACTCTCCTCACCAGGCCCATATCTACTCTTCCCCCTAGGCCCATACATACTCCCCTCTCCAGGTCCATACCTACTCCCAAGCCCATGCTATCCCTCCATTACCTCCTCCTCACCATAGTGCTTCTTCCCTCCCCCCCGCGCATCGCTCCTTCTCTCCCTCATCTCTCCTTATCCCACCCATAGCTCCTTTTCCTCTCCCCATAGCTCCTCTCCCCCAAATAGCTCCTTCTCTCTCTCCCAAATAGCTCTTTTCCTCTCCCCAGGCCCATGCTATCCCTCCATTACCTCCTTCTCCCCCATCTTTTCCCCTCCATAGCTACTTCACCCCCCCCCATCATTTATAATCCCCCCATAGCTGCTCACCATCATAGCCCCTTCTCCACTACCCATAGGTTATTCTCTCTCCCCCATAGCTCATTCTCTCACATCTCCATAGCTCCTCTCTTCCCTCCCCATAGCTCCTTCTTTTTCCCTCATAGATTCTTCTCTCCCTCCTATAGCTCCTTCTATCCCTCCATAGCTCCTTCTCTCCCTCCCCAATACCTTCTTCTTCCCCCCAATACCCCCATCTCCCTGCACCCCAATACTCCCTTCTGCCTGCCCCAATATCTCTCTTTCTCTGCCCCCAATACCTCCTACCTGACCCCAATACCTCCTCCATCCAATACAATCTCCCTGCCCCAATACCTCCCCCATCTCAACAATATCTTCTTTCCACCCCAATACCTTCTTCTCCCCCAACCTCAATACCTTCTCCTTCTGCAATACTTTCTTACCCACTGTGACAGGGCCTTAATGCCTATCTAAATAGAGCTCCAAATTGGAAGCCTGTATCTAGCTGATGAGTCCAGCAGGGAGCTGGTTAATTGCAGCTAGAGACAATTAGCCAGTCTCCACCTGGCTCATGAGTCAGGTAGAAAAACCTCCTGCTTAAACTGCAGGAGATCTCTCTAGCACAGGGGTGCGCAAACTGGAGGCGCAAGTTTTTCCAGAGGGGGCATGACGGTTGCAGAGGCCCCGCGCTCGAATGAGGCCACTGTAACTTTTCCATACCTTGTCTTCGGCGACACGTCACCATGGCAACACGGCGTCACATGACCACGTTGCCATGGCACGGAAAAGATCGTGCCATGGCAACGTGGTCATGTGACGCCGTGTTGCCATGGTGACGTGTCGCCGAAGACAAGGTATGGGAAGTTACAGTAGCAGCTCAATGGGTGGATCAATGCGTTTAGCTGATCAACTCAGCTTCATCAGGCCCTCCTGATGAAGCTGAGTTGATCAGCGAAACGCGTTGAGCCACCCATTGAGCTGCTTGATACGCCTGGAGGACTTATTCCCTGTCTGCCTCACGATCTTTCCTGGACACGAATTTGACCGGATGTGACATCTATCCAGCCATCAGTGACGAGGACAACAGAGCTGAGAGTCTCTCGGTACACTCGGATCTACTGCAGAAGACGAGAGACGGCTTCTATCTACATTTCCTCCATGGCACGTAATCGCTGGGCATTCAAGCAAAACGTTATGTGAATGTACCCAATGTAAAAAATGTGAGTACATGGGCTTATTGCACTTTATCCGCTGCTGCTATTTATATCATAAAATAACCTACTGGTCTGTACTATATGTCTGTTTTTCTTCTGAGATTATCATCCACAACACCACTCATATGATTAAGGAAACCTCAGAGACAGCATTAGCCATTTGGCGATCTGCCATTTTTAATTTTCAACGTATTGGTGACTTGTAGAAACGCACACTCCGGACTTTGGAAAAATCACTTATGCAAAGGAATTCAAAGCAAATTTCCACTAGAGGTTTTTTGTGATTTCACCAACCACTAGAATTAACATCCTGAATATATTTTATTATAATCACCTTTCTTAACATGGACAAGTTTATTTTATTTATTTACACCTCATTTAAATTGCACATTTATGCACTGTATATTTAAGGTTTATTTTCACTTTATACGCTGATTATTCGATTTGTTTGTGTGTTTAAGCGCCTTCACCTATCACTCCTTGGTTAATTTAGCCTGCTATATAAGGCTGCTCTTCCTGGTGGGAGTCGCAGAGTGTTACGCCGGTGCTGCCCGCAGACCAGACCCGTCCCCTGTGCTGAAGGGGGAGGTAGGAATACACGCACCCGCAGCAAAGGGAGCGCGTCCGGAGTGTGGTATTAAGCGTTGCCAGGCCAGATGTAAGTAACGTAGACAATACTTGCCGGTACCGGGTATAGGAGTAGAATAGTGATTGCCTTGCCGAGGTCAGGGAGCGGAGAGATGAGGAAGGTTGAAGTCCAAGCCATGATCGTGGGATGCCAGAATATACGTAGTCCAAGGAGAGCCGAAGTCGAGAGCCAAAGGCGGTAGTCAATATTTATCTATGCTAACCACCATTGCTCTCCCTTATTTTCTCAGACACATTCACTATTACCATCATTGATATTAAATAGCTTGTTTTTCTTGTAACCTTTTAGATGTGTTGTTAATTTTAAAGGTTCAATCCTGTAAGTTTGTTTTATTTGTTGACCCCATTGGTTACATTTACTTTCACACACAGACACATACAGACGGACAGACAAAGAAACACAATGACAGAGATAAGGACAAAGTTACAATAACCATGACATAAACATGCTGTGACAGTAACACACTCGCACTGATGAGACCCAAAAGGTTGAAAAAGCTGTCTGTGAGTAGGTTTACTGGTATGCACGTCTTAAATTGTGGGAAGGAGTGGCTCAGTGAGTTAAGACACTGACTGGCACTAAGTTTGAAGTAGAGTAAACCTGGTTCAATTCTTGGTGTCACCGCCTTGTGACTTTGGGAAAGTCACTTTGTCTCACTGTGCCTCAGGCACCAAAAACATAGATTGGTAAGCTCCACGGGGCAGGGACCTGTGCCTGCAAAATGCCTCTGTAAAGTGCTATGTAAAACTAGCAGCGCTATACAAGAACAAGCTATTATTACTAATATTACACACCAGCTGTGCTGAAAGCTGTGTAATACGACAGGCATAAGCTCATAGGGGCCCATGTCAAAATGGATGAGTAAAGAGTGACACACTGTGCTCATTTGCATGTAATTACCCAGAATCCCTGGCTGCAGTGGAAGCATTGCTTGATAAGCGACAATGAGAAAAGACAGGATTGCAGACCAAGTGGTATTATTATTTACTGTGACCGTAACCGTGAGAGATGTGAGTAGACATGACTAGTGACATACACAATGGCAGGTACTCACTTGACATACATAAAAGTAGTCACCGGTAGAGAAATACAGCAGGCAACATTTACTTCACATGTTTTTCTAGAATGAATCGAAAAACATTTGAAAATTCACAAATATTTCAGTAGAACTTTCAGGATTAGCCAATTTGGGTGATTTTATTGAATTTTCAAGGTTTACTTTTAAAATACAGCTCAACCCCGTTATAACGCGATCCGCTTTAACGCGGATCCGCATATAACGCGGATCCGCATATAACGCGGTGCGAGCATGGACCCCAAATTTAAAAAAATGTAAAAAAAAAAATATATATATTTTTTTTGCACACTGCACACACTAACAGCACCAGCACACACTGCGCACACTCACAGCACACTGCACACACTCACTATATATATATATATACAGTACATAATATTAAATGCTTTTAAACCAATTAAATGGTTGATTTATAATGGTTTTCATATTTGTACTGAAATATTTATAGTATGTCAGTGTGTGTGTAAGTGTGCGTCTGTGTGTGTATGTGTGTATTGCACAACAATAGACATGAACTCATGTTAGAATTGTACTGTTCTTACTATTAGCACGTCTATATTTATAGTATGTAAGTATGTGGAAGTGTGTGCATTGCTCCCCTCAGCAGTGAGCAAGGGCAGGATGACCATGCCGAAGCAGGCATTCGGCACCCTGAACTTCGCCCTGTACTCGTGCGGTTCTGACCCGCTGCTGTACCTTATGTGCCACCTGCAGGGGCTGCGAGGTGAGTGCCGGTACCTCGGGCCTGCTCCCAGCTCACACCCCGGTCCGGAGGTCCCAGGCAGTGACAGGCAGTGGCACTGTGCTCCTGGGCAGCCGGTTTGCACATGCGCGCCCATTGGCTGGCGTGTCCCCCGGCAGTGATCAGGACCGGGATGAACATGGCGGAGCACGCACTCGGAAACCGGACATTGGCCCCGTACTCGTGCAGTTCTGGACTGGTGCTGCACCGCACGTTCCGTCTGCAGGAGAAGCGAGGTTAGTGTGTGCGGAGGCCGAGAGCTCATACTTCTGCCGTGGTGGCAACTCACACCCCGGAGTGGAGCTGGCGTCGGGAGGGGGGGGGAGTGGAGCTGGCATTGGGAGGGGGGGTGTCGGAGCGGAGCTGGCTAGGTTGCTCGGAGCGGGTCTGGCGATGGGGGGGTCGAAGCGGAGCTGGCTGGGAGGGTTGATCGGAGCGTGGCTGGTGGGGGGGGTGGGAATCGGTGTGGACTACTCGGGAAAGTGAGGCTGCTAGGGGAAGTTACGGTGGCTGCTGGGGGACGTGTAGGGCTGTCGGCCACCTCTTCCCTCCCCCTTTCCTCCTCCCGATCGGGCGCACGGCGGCCATTTTGTTTTTTAAATTAGCGCGACCCTGGTTCTAGTGCGGTGCTAGTGCGGTAGGATCGGGTGGCGCTATAACGGGGTTGAGCTGTATGAACACATTTTCTGTTTAAAAAATAAAAAAATTTAATCCCACCAGTTGAGAAGCACAACCCACCACCCAACTTGTGCTCCTGAGCCGTGCGGAGCCACTTGTTGCAGGCCACTGGAAACAAAGGAAATATTTGTTGTCCAAGATGCTGATTATATTCTTGAGACCTTTTGATGAATAAGCATGAACCTCGGAATATCGGGACACACATATTTAGGCAGCTGGTACAGTCTCTGGCAAATTGGAAAAATATATATCAATGTGGCGCTCTAAAATTATATTCCTATATAAACAAGTGCATATAAAATAATTAAGGTGATACTAATACAAACATGTGAATGCCGCTTAACCCAGAGGGGGGGTCGTTCTCTCGATCCCGTGGACGTGGAAGAAGTGAAGATCATCGGGAAGCGCAAAGTCATGTAAAACAGAAACACATTTCCTGATGGTGCAGTATTGTGATGTAGCTAAATAAAAATATAAAGTGCGGTGTGCTAAGTACTCACAAGTGTATGGTGAGTGTTGTTCCCATAAAGGTATCTTTCTGGGACAGCCTGTCTACCCGTGGTAGAGGTGGATCAGTGTATCTAGGTGGATACTGAGGACCTTAGGTAAAAAATGAGGAAACAGACATAGTGCAGACTGTACGAAATATCTATTAAAATTGGTAAGTGGATGTACAATACACTCACAATGTATAAAAGAATAACAAGCGTTTAGATCACATATTGGATCTCTGTGCAAAGCAGCTGTATCAGTCCCCCCTTCGCCTCGGCGTGCGTTTCACTGATGCGTCTCACCCAAACCGGAAGTGACGTCATCTGCGCTTGGCTCTCTGGGGAACTTCGATCCTTTAGTGGTCTTCTCTCATCAGGGTTCACTCTACGCGTTTCTCCGTATTGCGGTTTCATCAGGAGTGTAATCTGACATGTTCTAAGAGACTATTTATAGGCTGTAGGCTATAGGATCGAAGTTCCCCAGAGAGCCAAGCGCAGATGACGTCACTTCCGGTTTCCGGTTTGGGTGAGACGCATCAGTGAAACGCACGCCGAGGCGAAGGGGGGACTGATACAGCTGCTTTGCACAGAGATCCAATATGTGATCTAAACGCTTGTTATTCTTTTATACATTGTGAGTGTATTGTACATCCACTTACCAATTTTAATAGATATTTCGTACAGTCTGCACTATGTCTGTTTCCTCATTTTTTACCTAAGGTCCTCAGTATCCACCTAGATACACTGATCCACCTCTACCACGGGTAGACAGGCTGTCCCAGAAAGATACCTTTATGGGAACAACACTCACCATACACTTGTGAGTACTTAGCACACCGCACTTTATATTTTTATTTAGCTACATCACAATACTGCACCATCAGGAAATGTGTTTCTGTTTTACATGACTTTGCGCTTCCCGATGATCTTCACAGTCTCTGGCAAACTTGCATGTTTGGTAATTTTATAGTTTCTCTTTTCATTAAGGTCCAAGGAAGTACAGTACTGAAAACAATATTTTTTTAAATATAGATTGTACCTTTTAGAGAAATCACTTTATTTTTTATATAATGTAATTTATTAATAAAAGTTAAACATCTCCTACAGAATGCAATCTGGGACAGAAACTATTATTTTGAAGCCTGTGTCAATAAATGCTTATTTTATAATTTTAAAGATCAGCACGTTCCCTAGGATTTTCAACTCTGCTTACATTTCCTGTTATGGTCCAGAAACATTTTGGAAAGGAAACTCCTTGATCTCTGAGAACTTTGACTTCTTTGGGAAGTGATTTAATGATAGAATGCAGGATAACTAAGTTTCATTTCTTGCCTTTTGTTTGGTGCAGTATGATGAAACCCAGGGCAGCATCACAGCATTCAAATCCGTGAAAACTGAGTGAAACGATACTGAAGTCTATGAATTATACTCACTGACAATCAGTGAGGCTTGAAATATCTGAAAACGAAACCAAGTAAGATAGAGGAAACAGAAAATAGTACTTTAGTACATTAGTTTCACCTCCCTTCGCAACAAGTGTGTGTGTGTGTGTGTGTGGATGTAAAAGAT
This sequence comes from Ascaphus truei, assembly GCF_040206685.1. Lineage (NCBI taxonomy): Eukaryota > Metazoa > Chordata > Amphibia > Anura > Ascaphidae > Ascaphus > Ascaphus truei. The sequence continues at coordinate 317,719,768 of NC_134484.1, forward strand.
ATAAAGGCTGCCAATTCATGGTGAACCTGGGCTGTTTACATCCACTCTGCAAACCTGGGACTCACCCTACCACCGCAGATGACCACAATAGAGATTTCTCTCTCACGAATGGTACTGTTTGAAATCCTGTAAGTGCACATTCTTATGGGTTGCTGATTTTTTAAATAAATGTACCTTATTTTTTACTCAGTTACGTGCTATGGAGCTTGCGCTTTTGTTTGTTTTTTGTTCATAGATTCCAAAAGTGGTTGGCTATACCACTCCCCTTAAAGCTGCAAAGACGCTCCCTGGATCTTCTATTGGGACTATATTTCTCTCTGGATTTTTTGTTTGAGTGGAACATTCAATTTGGATTTTCCTTTTTTTTCACTATCACGTTATGGTTTGTATTTTAAATATGTCATTATAATTTATCATTTATTAGGGTTATTTCACATCCTCTTTAGCGCTACTTAATTTTTGTGTTGTCTTTGTTGCACATATATATATATATATATATATGTAGCCCTGGTCTCCAGCGGCTCCTAGAGACCCCCCTTCTTTGGGACAGCACGGTCGCGGGTGCCGCCGGAGCCAGCGACGGACCCGCCGGCTGCTTCCAAAGGTGGGGGCCGGAGCAGGGAGCAGTGAGAGCCTTAGGAGGCTCGGCGGCGCACCCGGCTAGTGGGGCCGCCATTGCAGGTACTCGCGCATGCGCAGTGATCGCGCATGCGCAGAAAGCTCACAGGAGCCAGGGAGAAGTCGCGCGAGTGTGGGAACAGGCAGGGAAAGGCTGCGGCGGCCATTAGGTGTTCGCGCATGCGCAGGAGAATCGCGCACGCGGCCCCAATGCTCAGACAGGCTCCCCAGGACTACAAATCCCATGGGGCATAGCAAGGGAGACACCAGGTGCCTGATAGTGGCCAATGAGGGCCAAGGATTCCCAGGCAGGATAGATACATTTCGTGGGCTTGTAGTACGCAGTTCAGTTGGAGCTGGGAGCAGGAAGGGGATAGAAGGGTGTAGGGAGCAAGTGAATCTCCTGCACCAGGTAAGGTTAACCCAGGTCCCAGATAAGCCCCAACTCCCCACCAGGTTAGTGGGTAAGTGATAAGGGACGGCCCCAAGTTAGGGACCCTGCCCTTAGGTTCGTGGTGTGCACTCTTGTCAGGTCACAGCGGTCAGTGCTGTGAGGGCTGACAAGTGGGCACCGTGCAAGGTTGCAGTACGTTGCTGCAGGAGTTGGAAGGGTTAGGTAGGAGTGAGGCAGAGGGAACTCGGGCGGTACGGGAAGAGATAGTGCGGGTGCAGGGGGTCAAGGACCCACTTGCATAGGACAGGTTCCGCGTAGGCCCATAGGAGTTTTCCCCTGAAGCCATTCAAGGTTGCTGTGCTGTAGGGACGGCCTATAGTACAGCGAGCATCACAGATTAGTTCATAAGAGTCAGTTAGGGACTCATCAGACGCTGCGCATCCGTTCAGAAGGTTGGGCGCAGATCTTCGTTGTGGCTGCAGAGGCCATCCTGGTGGGATCGCCCGGATGGTGGTTTCGGTGTTCTTCCGTCCGCAGATCCTTTGTGAAGTTCCGTTGCAGGCCCGAGCACTGGAGAGCTCGGCAGGTAACCTCCTTATCTACAAGTGCACCAACATCCTATTAGTTTCATCAGTGACTGCGCAGTCACACATATCCTCTCTCTGAAAGAGTGCGGGACATTGTGTGGGGATTATTGGACACGGGGTGGGATCACCCGGTGTAGGAGGGGAAGCGTCCTGCGCGACGCAATAGTCAGTCTCTCCTCTAGAGAGGGACACCTGTTATTCTGTGAATGTTATATGGTTCATATGTTCACCAGTAAAGGTGTTGGTTATTATACATACAGTGTATGTGGTTATTTGCATGTGTCCTGCGAGGAACTATTCCCGCTCTGCTGGGAACCATCACAGGTGGAGTGTAAGTACATACCCCAGGTTCCCCGTGGCGGAAGCTCAGCTCTCCTGGTTGCCAAACAGGTATCGCACCACACTGAGAAGTAGTCAGATACACCTACCCACCCCAATCTCACTTAGGGAGGGGGGAAAGAGGGCTATATATATATATATATATATATATATATATATATATATATATATATATACAGACACACATATATATATACACACACATACAGTATATACACACATATATATATATATTGTGACAGAGTCACTGACTCAGTAGGCTGGAATAGTGAATGGAGAGACGCTGCAGCCAGTTCACAGAGTGTTAATCTCCTCAGACAGAAGGAAGCACACCTGCAGCCTAATTAAGCAGGAGGCCTGAGAGACTGCAGGTTTAAAAGCAGGAAGTGACACACACACACACAGAGAGCTTGTTTTTCCACAGGAAGGTGGAGAGAACTCTCCCGGCTTGGAAGCCGTAGCAGCTGCTGCTGCTCTGGTCCCCAGTCCTGCGAGGAGCTTTGCTGCTGGGGCCAGCTGGGACCCCAACCCAGGATAAAGATAAACATTGCTGCGAGGCTGGACACAGCCTGCTCCCCGGAACCGTGTTCCTGTTTGCTGTTTGGAGCTGAAACAGATAAGACTTTATTCTTATTATGCTTATTGGTTATCGTTTGTGTAGCATGTTTTGGGCATGACCAGATTAGCTGGCTGTCCTGTTAGTAAGGGCTCAAGAAGTGAGTTAGTGTCCCTAACGGGACTAGGCTTTAATTTGCAAGAAAGTAGTTTCTTAAAGGGACAGTGCACCCGTACTTTATTTTGGTTGTGGCTAATAAACCACTACAGTTGAACGTTTCCCACCATGTCTAGCGTCTTACTGACCCCACCGCGAGGCCGTCCTGCCACAGGTGGTGTCAGAAGTGGGATGTTACGCCTCTGGGGGTCAGTAGATGAAGATGTGTTGAGACACTGAACTCAAGCGGAAAAAAAAATTATTTTTGCTGAAGCATGGAAGTTACAGCTAGCAAGCGCTGAGTGTAAATTTTGCCCCGTCGGGTATGAAAGGATTGCTGTGTAAAGCTAATGCCTTTTGCTGCAGTGAGTGAATTTGCAGCTAGCAAGTGCTGTGAGCAAAGTTTGCCCTGTCTGGTAAAAAAGAAAGTGAAAATGAATTTTGGCAAAGATGTTGCCCTAAGAAGAACCCAGAAGGTTCAAATATTGTAAAGCCCATACAAGTTACGTGTTGTGCAAAGTCTGCCTCGTCGGGTGTGAAGAAAACAAAACAAAACAAAAAATCCGGGGTTTTAAAATGGCCGCCGTCATGTGTCAGTTTTGCAATGTACATAACCATACAAAACAGTGCCCCTTCAGGCCATACGATGATGATGATGATGATGATGATGATGATGATGATGATGACGACTCGTATGTGGCCCCTGGAGGAGAGCCGTACCCACAGATGAATTTAGTATGCTGGGCCTGTCATAAAGTAGGTCACATGGAAGATGTGTGGCCCAAAATTTTCAAAGACAAACAGCTGCAAAAGCAAGCAACGCCCTATGAGTGCATGCAAGATGTGTAAGCTGATACCAGTGAGCGTGTGCCCAGTACCACTGATATCTCTGGAGCTAATAAAGCAAAAAGAAAGAAGAAAAAGAAAACTGTTCCTCAAATCACAGGGGAAGTGACCAAGCCACTTGAACCTGCGCTGTCAGGACATGCGTCAGAAAGGCGCCGAGATGTGCTGCAGACCGGAGTGACCGGCAGAATTGTCACAGGAACAGTGGCAAAGGAAAAGGAGGAGCAAATGGAAGCTGAATCCTTGATCCAGGGAAAAGAGGCCTTAATTTCTGCACTCCAAACTGCCCAGCGTGATTATGATGTCTTGCAGAAACAATTGAATAGGGAGCGAGAAGCTAATGCAGAGGTACAGAGGTGTATACTCCCAGCTATACAAGAGTATGCGGCTTTAAAGAAAACAGAGCAACTCTTGCGGAGTGAGTTGGAGGAGCTGATGACAAGCTTGAATAAAGCCACACCGCAATTGCTAACATGGAATCAGAGAGAACAAGTCCTGACTGGAGACTATGCTATCAGATGTCCCAGAGAGATGTGCAAAACTTCATCAAAGACTTAGAAGTTTCTCACCAAGAAGCTAGCACGCTCAAAACAGAGCTGGAGCTCTCACGCCAGGAGGGCCACAGTCTAAACACAGAGCTGGGTATGTTGAAGGAAACCCATGAGAATGCCCTGAGGAATTTAGAGACTGTAAGGAAGGAGAATGTAAGTCTGACGCAGAAAAATTCAGACTTGACTGATCAAATCAGTAATGGTGATAAGAAGCTCCACCAAGCAGGAAAAGTGGAGAAGCAATTGATCCAGGAAAAGCTAGAGGTGCAGGAAGCACTGCAGAATGCAGAGAGGATGCAACGTGTCTCCCTGCAGCAGCACACACAGGCAACGCACTTATGGCAGAGCCAGCTGCAAGAGCTACATGCAAGTCTGCAAGCAGCCAAGGAGAAGCAGCGAGTCCTACAGGAACGGCTGAGTACCCAGTATGTCCCCACAGAACAGCATGAGGAACTGAGGGCCATGCTGTACGCCACAAGAGCATCGCTAGGGGCAGAGCTGGGTACTTTGAAGAAAGCCAATGAAAAGGTCCTAAGGGATATAGAGACTGTGAAAATGGAGAATATAAACCTGAAGGAAGAGGTTTTAAAGCTGACTGGTCAGGTCAGTGATGGGACTGAGAAGCTTCACCAAGCGCAGAAAGTGAAGACGCAATTGGCGCAAGAAAAAAATGAAGTACAGGCTGCTCTGCAGAATGCAGAGAAAATGCTGGAAAAAGAATGCCTCGCCCTGGAGCAGCTGAAGATCACGTTGCGCGCCACAAGAGCATCGCTGGAGGCGGAGCTTAGAAGCCAGGTGACTCTGTGTGAGAGGGAACATGAGAAGGTCCAAAGACTGGAGCAAGAGCTGGAGAAGCAGAGAGGCAACTCCATCTCCATGAGTCAGTATGCCAAGGAGAAAGAAGCCTGGAAGACAGAAGCAACAGCGATACTGGCGACAAGAACTGCAGAGCACAAAAAGATGGAGGAGGCGTTGATGCAAACCCAGAGTAAGCACCGGGAAGAGGTGTAGGCCCTGAGAGGGGACTGGCAGCATCAGATTGAAGAGCTGCAAACGCAGGTTGCTGAGCGCAAGATACAGCTCGCCGAGCGGGAGAAGGTGACCGTCCGACAGGTGGCTTGCCTGATGTTGCACCATGAAACCGAGATGGCTGATATCCACAAGCGGGTGGACTACATGACCAATGAGGGGGCCCGGCTACAGCTGGAGCTAGACAAGGTCCGGGAGGAGCACCAGCAGCTGCAGGTCCAGAATAAAGAAAGAGAGACAGATTTAAGCCTTGCTCTGAGTCTGCTAGGAGACGTAGAATCGCGACTCAATTCTAACGAAGATGAACTAGCAGCCGCACTGAGTGAAAGAAGAAAGGCAGAAGGGCTGCTTCAAGACCTGAGGAAGGACCTGGAGTCTGAGTGTGCTGGCCGCAAGATGGCGGAGAAACAAAAGTGTGACCTGGTCAAGGAGCTTGAGGCTCTGAAGATTGAGCGGGACGCTACGTTGGACTCTACGGCTGACCAGCAGGAGGTTTCTCAGATGAAGCTGGAGGAAAAGCTTGCAACCCCAAGACAGACGTTTGGGTTACTGAAGCAGTCCAAGGAAAAGGTGGCGGTAGAGATAAAACAAGAGAGGCACTCCAGGAAGCATGACCGTGATACCGTTGCAGAACTACAGTCTACTTTCCACAAGGCACGGAATGCGAAGGCCAAATTGCGATGCACTAGCACAGTAAGAATCCAATCAAACTACAGTGCCCAGAGGAAACAAAGTGGATTCCTTGCCATGAGGGCAGCCACTGTGAAGAGACAGCCGCGAATGAGATGGAAGTGTGCCCGTGATCATAAGGGGAGAAAGACCGCACAGATAGCCCAGCAAATCTCCCAACAGAGTAAGTTAAAGAGTCAAGACAGAAAGGCCCAAGCCTATGAGTCTGCTGACCGTAAAAGGGAGGTGCCATGGGGTGTACTTCGGGTTAAAAGGAATCCCGACCAAGTTGAAGTACTGAAGATAAATGGTGTGGAACCCAACACTGAAGGTACACTGAGGAAGAAAGGTCCAAAAGAGAAGGCCAAACAGTCACTGGCGAGTGTATGCAATGAGCTGACCGAGGTCAATGCTCTTCTACAGGATAAGGGAGACTCTGAGCACAAAAGGACAAGGACAACAATGCATCTTCAGGATTTACAGATCAAGGTCACAGCGTGGCGTAGAGTCCTGGCAGAGAGAGCTAATAGACAGCAGGATGCTCAGGAACCTTGTCAAGAAGAGATACAACAAAAGCGGAGCATCAACCTTAAACTGAAACTGGCACAAGACAAAGAGATAGGGAGGTACCAGTCTTCAGACCCAGGTGGCCTGGTAATTACCCCAAAAAGAAAATGCCTAAATTGGAAGGCAAGAAAAAAAAAAGGGGGAGGGAAGGGCCGACGTCAGACATTTTCGACGAAGATGCTGGTGCACGGGAATGGTGCACGGGCCGCTCCACAGGACAATGTTTCGCTGGGGAGAGGGATATGTGACAGAGTCACTGACTCAGTAGGCTGGAATAGTGAATGGAGAGACGCTGCAGCCAGTTCACAGAGTGTTAATCTCCTCAGACAGAAGGAAGCACACCTGCAGCCTAATTAAGCAGGAGGCCTGAGAGACTGCAGGTTTAAAAGCAGGAAGTGACACACACACAGAGAGCTTGTTTTTCCACAGGAAGGTGGAGAGAACTCTCCCGGCTTGGAAGCCGTAGCAGCTGCTGCTGCTCTGGTCCCCAGTCCTGCGAGGAGCTTTGCTGCTGGGACCAGCTGGGACCCCAACCCAGGATAAAGATAAACATTGCTGCGAGGCTGGACACAGCCTGCTCCCCGGAACCGTGTTCCTGTTTGCTGTTTGGAGCTGAAACAACAACAGGCTTGGTGATGGTATGAAACGATTTCTAACGATTCCAGGAACACACCGCCCTGCCTGGAGTTCTCTGCGATAGCCGGCGCTCAAATCAGTTGGTAGCTGCGCTTCCTGATGACGTAATGTCCTTGCGTGCGTGATGGCGCTCCCTGACGCGTTTCGTCACACACGGGTGACTTTTTCAATTTAAAAGAAAATTTAAAGAAAACATAAAGAAAATACATAGATTACAATTGGCACTTATAAATCATGAAGGTGTTAAACTATATGGTTGTAGCCAAATATTGTACATATGTGTATACTAATTATCATACAATCATTATACATGTGTGTATGTATATATATATATACATGTCCTGTGTTTATATATTTTTTGGAAGCTCCTTGAGACTATTTTGTCCTATATAGTGGTATATAATTACCCCAGATATTACGATCAGTTACCTACCTTATTAAATTCAACAACATACAGGACCCTAGGGTTCAGATTTATTAAATTTTATAAATATCAGACCAGCATAGACTGCATGGGACTTAACTGCTGTATATAGATACATACCTGGACATTTATCCTCCTTTGCCAATATATTGGTATACATTTGTTGTGCCATTTGTTTTTTCATCATTCTGTATATCTAACAAATATGTGTGTTTACATATGTGTGTATACTTATATATTCAACCACCAGTTGGCATGTTATCGCCATTATATGTTTTGCTATATAGAGGCATATAAGCCTTTCTTAAAAAGTATTCATGTATAACTATGTTTGGGACATGTTTTAAGTTATAATAGATGTTTTAGGATTAATAGATTATTATTATCACCTGTTATTATTTGCATTATCATTGGCACTTGTTAAATCTGGGTAATTATTTACATTTGCATTAATTCCCTATTGGGCTACATCCATATAGTTTAACACCTTCATGATTTATAAGTGCCAATTGTAATCTATGTATTTTCTTTATGTTTTCTTTAAATTTTCTTTAAATTGTTTACATTGTCATGTCCACTGCGAATTGATATTGATTGCAT
>NC_134484.1:317730239-317740239 GCF_040206685.1 Ascaphus truei
GATCATTGTCTTGCTGCATTGTGACCGTGAAAGGGTAACCAGGCTCAATTATAAAGGTTAAGCCTGTCTGGTTACCTCTGATCCATGTATTGGGGTTTGGGAGTGTCAGTTCTTGAGCCCAGTGATTGTCAATGCATGTCTGTAAATTATGCGACAATAAAGAATGTTTGTGTTTTTACCTTTCCAGGTGTGCCAGCACCAGAGGTTGCTAGGCTATGGGTTTCAAGAGGGGTTACAGAGAAAGTCTTGTCAGAATGTGTCTAGGTAGCCGGGTTCCAGGGTTGCGGGATACCCCAAAAATGTTCCCAGGGAATCAGGTCGGACTTTCGGATACATTGAGACACATTGCTCTGGCAAAATCTCCCCTTGAAATCGCTTGCGCGACTCACCGCTTGGATTCCCTGCTTCAGCACAGACCAGAAAGGTAAATGGGACATAGGAATGTGTGGTATTCCTAGAACGGTAAAGGGGTCCCTAGTATAGGAGGGGATTCGCAGTTAATGCCCTGATAACCCAGAACCTGGCATAGGGGTTCTGGGGGTACTCCAACCATACATAAGGTTGCAAGGAGTTTTAAAGTCTAAGGGCCTCATGCAGTAAGCGCTGATAAGGGTTTTTTCGCCATTTCCCAAGCCAAAATTGGGTTTGAGATTCAGTAAGCGCCAATAATTGCTTGATTTCGCCAGGTTTCGTATCCGATAATTGTGTTATGGCCAGTCGCCTGCCGATAAGCCGGTTTTCGGAACTTATCGCCACTTTTTTTATTCGGCTGTATTCAAGTAGCAAAATCAGCTTATCGGGGCTGATCGGCACTAAGAAATTGAGACTTCATGGCCAATTTGTCCCGCCAACTAAAGTTGGCAAGTTGGAGGGGAGAACGATCGCTAAGACTGCCGGAACGACACTTAGAAAAAAAAACTCTTCTGTACATCAATGGAGTCAATGGAGCGGGGACGTATAACAGTATAGTACTGTTTACGTTCTATTACTCACAATACAAATGTGTTTAGCATTACAGTGTGGGGGGCATTCACTGCATTGTGTCACACCTGACGTTTATTATTTGCATAACATTGTACTTTTATATGTTTTCATCATTAGCGTGTCACATTACTCATCATGTGATGATGTGTCAAGGGAAAAACCTATACTCAACTCTTAAAGGAGAACATCACATCATATCATACATGTTACTGACCTGTGCGACAATTTATTATATGATGTTACCCATGTCACACATCTAACACAGCCACCGTTTTTCTGAAGCCAGGGTCACGTTTGGTGTGAATGGCTCCCGATAGCATTAACACAGTTCCCCTTTAAATCACTCCAAGCCCTGTAATATTTCCTCCACTTTATTGGGAAAAGGCAGCAGGATACAGATACTTGTGGATGGTATGTAGTGGTGATTATTAGTTAGAAACTGGTAAAAAGAGATGGCCTCACCATGGGGGGTGAACAGAGAAGGGGTTCTTTACTCACTGTCTCCAGGGTGGAAAAGGAAGTGAGGTGCAGTGTGGGTAAAGGAATAGTCTAGGGGCAGACTATGTCTGAACAAACAGGAGGGGGGGCAGACTAGCCCATTCTGGTGAGGATCTCAGAAACTGCAGTAGCAGCTCACTGATTCCATGCCCGGAGGCAAGAAATGCAACATTGTTGCAAGTTACACAAGCACAGTATGTGTGTGCAAACTCCATGCAGCTGGGAATAAAATCTGAGAGGCAGAAGCTGCAAAGGAGAGAGGGGGGTGAGTCAGAAATGTAGTTGTTGTTCCATGACACTCCCCGTCTGGTATCTGTTGATACCACTATATAACAGACTATGTGGAACATATGTGCAATGCATAACAAAGATAACATCACATTCTCAAACGATGCAAGAGTCCATGTCCACATAGCGATATGACACTGGCCGGTATCACTGGTATCAAGGTCCCTTGGTCAAGGTTCTTTGGCAAAGGATGCAGGGTGGATGCACAGCTCCAGGTTTGCTGGTTGCACCACAATGTCTTTGTGTAAAGATCTCTGGCACTGCTTCCTTTTAGCCTTGTGAGAGAACAGTCTTTTGTCTCTGTAGTTTTACCCACAGAATGCATCCCCTTGTAGGTTTGCCAGTCGTGGTAGCCTGTCGCTCTATTACCTGGCGTTTGGCAGAAGGAGATGGCTTTTGGCTCCTTGCGGAAGCGGAACAACACTCCTGGAAAACTGGTTGTCGAATCTAGTCCAGTAAAGAGGGCGTCGTTCAGGGAGGCTCCCCGAAGCTGAGTGCTGGGGTTGAACATTACCCGGATTTGATCGGGTTCGTGAGGGTGGTAGGCCCCAGGTGATTGGAGGTACCGACATTTTTCACCTTCCTCCATTAGAGGTGTCGGCTTTGCGTGGCCGGTAAAGAATATCTTCTGGATGAAGGCCACAAAGTTGTTTTTGGTCTCTGGTTCCCTTTGTAGGTCGCAGAGGTGCGAGGTGAACCTAGAGATGGCATGTCCTCCATTGTTTGGGAAGCGCCTTCTTGGTGAACGGAATGGTAGCGGAGTCACCCAACTGCTTAGTCCGCCTTTAGAGAGCTCCTTTACTGTTAACTTCGGGAATCCTCTATCTTCCCTTGATGGCGTTTGCTTGTCATCGTTCCTTGTTGTCTGGAACGCTGTGCACCGTAGGTCATCGGTGCATTCCTCTTGCACGAGAACATCTCCCGGTAGTTTGGTTAAACGCTTTTGTGTCTCTTTGTTAACTGCCATCGGGAGGTTATTTTCTCCTTGGAATGCTCTTCTACAGGATAAGGGAGACTCTGAGCACAAAAGGACAAGGACAACAATGCATCTTCAGGATTTACAGATCAAGGTCACAGCGTGGCGTAGAGTCCTGGCAGAGAGAGCTAATAGACAGCAGGATGCTCAGGAACCTTGTCAAGAAGAGATACAACAAAAGCGGAGCATCAACCTTAAACTGAAACTGGCACAAGACAAAGAGATAGGGAGGTACCAGTCTTCAGACCCAGGTGGCCTGGTAATTACCCCAAAAAGAAAATGCCTAAATTGGAAGGCAAGAAAAAAAAAAGGGGGAGGGAAGGGCCGACATCAGACATTTTCGACGAAGATGCTGGTGCACGGGAATGGTGCACGGGCCGCTCCACAGGACAATGTTTCGCTGGGGAGAGGGATATGTGACAGAGTCACTGACTCAGTAGGCTGGAATAGTGAATGGAGAGACGCTGCAGCCAGTTCACAGAGTGTTAATCTCCTCAGACAGAAGGAAGCACACCTGCAGCCTAATTAAGCAGGAGGCCTGAGAGACTGCAGGTTTAAAAGCAGGAAGTGACACACACACAGAGAGCTTGTTTTTCCACAGGAAGGTGGAGAGAACTCTCCCGGCTTGGAAGCCGTAGCAGCTGCTGCTGCTCTGGTCCCCAGTCCTGCGAGGAGCTTTGCTGCTGGGACCAGCTGGGACCCCAACCCAGGATAAAGATAAACATTGCTGCGAGGCTGGACACAGCCTGCTCCCCGGAACCGTGTTCCTGTTTGCTGTTTGGAGCTGAAACAACAACAGGCTTGGTGATGGTATGAAACGATTTCTAACGATTCCAGGAACACACCGCCCTGCCTGGAGTTCTCTGCGATAGCCGGCGCTCAAATCAGTTGGTAGCTGCGCTTCCTGATGACGTAATGTCCTTGCGTGCGTGATGGCGCTCCCTGACGCGTTTCGTCACACACGGGTGACTTTTTCAATTTAAAAGAAAATTTAAAGAAAACATAAAGAAAATACATAGATTACAATTGGCACTTATAAATCATGAAGGTGTTAAACTATATGGATGTAGCCAAATATTGTACATATGTGTATACTAATTATCATACAATCATTATACATGTGTGTATGTATATATATATATATATATATATATATATATATATATATATATATATATATACATGTCCTGTGTTTATATATTTTTTGGAAGCTCCTTGAGACTATTTTGTCCTATATAGTGGTATATAATTACCCCAGATATTACGATCAGTTACCTACCTTATTAAATTCAACAACATACAGGACCCTAGGGTTCAGATTTATTAAATTTTATAAATATCAGACCAGCATAGACTGCATGGGACTTAACTGCTGTATATAGATACATACCTGGACATTTATCCTCCTTTGCCAATATATTGGTATACATTTGTTGTGCCATTTGTTTTTTCATCATTCTGTATATCTAACAAATATGTGTGTTTACATATGTGTGTATACTTATATATTCAACCACCAGTTGGCATGTTATCGCCATTATATGTTTTGCTATATAGAGGCATATAAGCCTTTCTTAAAAAGTATTCATGTATAACTATGTTTGGGACATGTTTTAAGTTATAATAGATGTTTTAGGATTAATAGATTATTATTATCACCTGTTATTATTTGCATTATCATTGGCACTTGTTAAATCTGGGTAATTATTTACATTTGCATTAATTCCCTATTGGGCTACATCCATATAGTTTAACACCTTCATGATTTATAAGTGCCAATTGTAATCTATGTATTTTCTTTATGTTTTCTTTAAATTTTCTTTAAATTGTTTACATTGTCATGTCCACTGCGAATTGATATTGATTGCATAATCTGGTTTATGTACTCTTCAGAGTATAGATAGAATCTAACGGCTCTTATCAATATATGGTATTTAATATATGTATTCATGTGTCTCTCTCATTATAAGAACTAATTCACCTGAAAGCCACTTAAGCTCCTATGACTTTAACGAGTTTACCCAGCTGCTTGTAGGGACTATTAATTATCCATTAGGGTATATATATGCGGACATATCACTCTGTCTCACAACCCTTTGAAAAAATCACCCGTGTGTGACGAAACGCGTCAGGGAGCGCCATCACGCACGCAAGGACATTACGTCATCACGGAGCGCAGCTACCAACTGATTTGAGCGCCGGCTATCGCAGAGAACTCCAGGCAGGGCGGTGTGTTCCTGGTATCGTTGGAAATCGTTTCATACCATCACCAAGCCCAGGACATCCTGCAAACAACGTGGTCCAATACCATCTTGGGACCGAGGATTTATTCCAGCACCTGTTGCAGTTACCGGATGGTGGTGATTATATCACAATATGCTTTTAAAACTTGTACCCTTGTGAGTGCATTTTTTATCCCCCCCTCCCCCTCCCCTCAATAAATTTACGTTTTCTTCTGCAGATTCCTTTCGGATGTGGTTAATCCTTTGAGAGCAGCCGGAGACCCCCAACACCATTTGCATTTTTATTTTTTATTTGTCAATTTTATTGGACAATCAAATTGAGGACTGGTATCACTCTTTTTTTATTGTTTTTCATTTTTATATATTTCATATTATATTATCCTTTTCATTGTATATGTAACCCTGTTTATTGCATCTATATTGGGTGTCACATATCACTAATCGGTATTTATTAATGAATATATTTTAGCACACTTTATACTATTGATTCATTTATATAATTGATTCACATATACCCACTAGGATAGGCACTTAGTCGTTTCATTACACACAATTAAATAGATTATATATTTATACACCACACTAATTTACCCCTATAGGCGCTGTTTTTTGTTTTTGTTTGTCAATATATATATATATATATATATATATACACACACAAATATATATATATATAAACACACACACACACACACACACACACACACACACACACACACACACACACACACACACACACACACACATACACACTATCAGCTAGTACGTGTGTGTGTGTGTGTGTGTGTGTGTGTGTGTGTGTGTGTGTGTGTGTGTGTGTGTGTGTGTGTGTGTGTGTGTGTATATGTGCATGTACATATGTATGTGTATGTACGTGTGTATTGTGACAAACGGCTTACTCCGGGGCTCCGCCGTCTGTCCGGGACTGTTAGAACACGGTCTTTTAGGGTAGGTTAAATGATGAGACGTCACGTACTGTTCCTTTAAACAGGCTATGCCTGGTTTATTCAGTCCCAGGCACTGAGACTGCCACAGTTTAAACAGAAAACAAAGCCAAACAAAAAGCTGCTCGTCTGAGCGATAACTTAAACTTAGATGTCCCTGACTCAGAGTTGGAAGTGGCTTGTCCACTTCCACCAACAAAATAAGTACCTTTGCAGTCTTTAGACAAACTAACAGAATGAATGAAGCGATTTGGGAAAGAGGCTTTCTCACCCCTCTGCAGTTCAGCAGCCTTCCAGGCTCTTGGGCGGGGCTCAGAGGAAACAGGAAACAGGTCTTATATACCTGAACTCTAATCAGCATGACAGGTGACAGAAAACAGGCAGCAGACAAACTGTGGAATGGAGTGCCTGTACCACGAGGCTGCCCTGTTCAGCTTAGACAGGACAGAAACTGTTCAGTATCCTGGGAGCCCTGTATATGGAGTTTATTACCAACCCCTGGTTTCTGTCACATATCCTCCCCCCCAGCTCAGACCTCGAGGGGTGAGCGACCATGGATATTAGGGAGTGCATCCTTGACAACCCGTCGGCATTGCCATGTTTGTGCCCCGACCTGTGTTCCACAGAAAATTTAAAGGGCTGTAGGCTTAGGAACCACCTGGTCACCCTAGCGTTCTTCTCCCTATTTTGACACATCCAGGTAAGGGGTGCATGATCTGTGACCAATCGGAACTTTCTCCCCAACAGATAATACTTGAGTGTCTCTACAGCCCACTTTATTGCGAGACACTCTTTCTCGACTATGGAGTAATTTTTCTCCTGGGGATTTAGTTTCCTACTTAAATAAAGGATGGGGTGCTCCTCCCCTTGAGACTCCTGGGAGAGTACCGCCCCCAGCCCTACCTCAGATGCGTCGGTTTGGACTACGAACTCTTTGGAGAAGTCAGGTGTGACCAACACTGGTTGGGCACAGAGAGCTTCTTTCAGGCTTCTAAAGGCCTGTTCGGCTTCGGGGGACCACTTTACCATTAGCGGTCCTCTTGCTTTTGTGAGGTCGGTTAGTGGGGTTGCCTTAGTTGCAAAATTGGGAATAAACCTCCTATAGTAGCCAATTAACCCCAAAAAGGTCCTTACTTGTTTTTTTGTGACTGGCCTTGGCCAATTTTGTATCGCCTCTACTTTGAGTGTTTGTGGTTTGAGTAACCCTCTACCAATAGAATACCCCAGATACTTGGCCTCCTCCAGACCAATAGTGCATTTAGCGGGGTTAGCAGTTAGTCCAGCAGACCGAACTGCGTCGAGCACAGCTTGGACCTTTGGAAGGTGGGACTGCCAATCTTCACTATGGATTACCACATCATCCAGGTAGGCGGCAGCGTACCGAACATGTGGTTTTAAAATTTTATCCATCATTCTTTGGAATGTGGCGGGAGCTCCATGTAAGCCAAAAGGCAGCACCTTATATTGAAAGAGGCCGTCTGGGGTTGAGAAGGCTGTTTTTTCTTTTGCCCTTTCTGTGAGGGGAACCTGCCAGTACCCTTTTGTTAGGTCTAGGGTTGTGAGATATCGGGCTTTGCCCAGTCTCTCTACAAGTTCATCCACCCTGGGCATAGGATAAGTATCAAATTTTGACACCGCGTTTAGTTTCCGGTAGTCATTACAAAACCTTGTTGTACCGTCTGGCTTTGGGACTAAAACTATAGGGCTGTTCCACCCACTTTGGGATTCCTCAATTACGCCTAGTTTTAGCATTTTTTTAACCTCTAAACTTATAGCCTCTCTCTTGGCCTCTGGGATTCGGTACGGTTTAAGGTTAACTCGGACCCCCGGTTCAGAGACTATGTCATGTTTAATTACGTTAGTTTTACCTGGCTGTGTAGAGAAGATTTCTTTGTTCCTTCTCACTAAACTCTGGACCTCTCGTTTCTGATGCACGGACAGTGTTTCAGCTATGCTAACCTCTGGGTCAGTTTCTTGATTCTCTGACGGACCTGGGGGTACTAGGGTTAACAAGACCTCTCTATCTTTCCAGGGCTTGAGTAGGTTTATATGGTAAATTTGCTCAGGTTTCCTCCTACCTGGCTGTCTTACCTTATAATTTACTTCTCCCACTCTTTCCAAGACCTCATATGGCCCATGCCATTTAGCAAGGAATTTACTCTCCACGGTGGGAACCAGAACTAGTACCCTATCACCTGGAAAAAAAATTCTGACCCTAGCACCCTTATTATACGTATTCCTTTGTGCTTCTTGAGCTTTCTCCATGTGTTCCCTCACTATGGGTAGGACTGCAGCAATGCGGTCCTGCATTTGGGCAACATGCTCTATTACACTTCTGTAAGGGGTAACCTCGTGTTCCCAAGTTTCTTTGGCTATATCCAGTAAGCCCCTTGGATGTCGGCCATACAATAGTTCAAACGGGGAGAAGCCTGTGGATGACTGGGGAACTTCCCTAATGGCAAATAACAGGTATGGTAACAAACAGTCCCAGTTTTTCCCATCCTTATCGACCGCCCGGCGTAACATGCTCTTTAAGGTTTTATTGAACCTTTCCACTAAACCATCTGTTTGTGGATGATAGACTGAGGTTCTGAGATGCTTGATTTTTAGGAGTTTACATAGCTCTTTTGTTACTTGGGACATAAATGGTGTTCCCTGGTCAGATAAGATCTCTTTAGGAATTCCGACCCGGGAAAACAGAAGTACTAACTCTTTTGCTATGTTTTTAGCTGAGGTGCTACGTAGGGGAACTGCCTCCGGATATCGGGTGGCATAATCTAATATTACCAATATATGCTGATGTCCCCTAGCAGACTTTATTAGGGGTCCTACTAGATCCATAGCAATCCGGTCAAATGGTACCTCTATTATGGGAAGGGGTACCAATGGGCTGCGGTATGCTTTGAACGGGGCGGTGATCTGACATTCTGGGCATGAGGAACAATAGTTTGTAATTTCTGCCAGAACCCCAGGCCAATAAAAGCTTCGGAGAACCTTTTCTTTTGTCTTTTCCACCCCTAGGTGTCCCCCCAATGGATGACTATGTGCGAGGTGTAATACTACGTTACGGAATGTCCGTGGTACCAACAATTGTTTAGTTGTAACTGATTTTCTTTTATCAACCCGATATACTAGGTCGTTCTCTACCTCGAAGTAGGGGTAAGCAAGTGACCTATCTGGTTGGCCATGAGTACTATTCTGGTCCCGTATATTTCCCCTTGCTACCGCTAATGTGGGGTCCTCCCACTGGGCCTTCTTAAAACTCCCAGGACTGACCTCTAGGTCAGCGAGGGTCTTATCCTGTACTGGGGTGGTAAGTGCCTGATCAACATCTTGATTTGGGGTATTCCCTACCAAAGTAGTGATGGGGAAGGGAATTTCACAGCACTCCTCCTTTTCCCCCTTCTTATTTGGGCCCTCGTCAACCTCCATTTCTGAAAAAGGGAAAGGATTTGTTTCTTCTAACACTTCGTTATGGTCTGCTATTGAACTCTGGGCGCTATTCTGAGCTGGGGACCACATTTTTAGAAAATGGGAAAAGTCGGTCCCTATTAACACATCATGTGCCAGTTTGGGTACAACACCCACCTTGAAATCTAAAGAACCAAATTCTGTTTCAAAAAAAACATCAACAGTGGAATATTCATGATTATCCCCATGTATACAACAAATTGCCACTCTTTGTGAACTGTTTACCTGTTTCTTCTTAATGGGCAATAGGTATTCGGAC
Source organism: Ascaphus truei (assembly GCF_040206685.1). NCBI lineage: Eukaryota > Metazoa > Chordata > Amphibia > Anura > Ascaphidae > Ascaphus > Ascaphus truei. The sequence continues at coordinate 317,739,903 of NC_134484.1, forward strand.
ACTAGTGTGACCATACTCCCAGAGTCAAGAAGTGCCCGAACCCTCTTACCATTAACCTTTACAAATGCCCACAGATGGTTATTCAAGGGGTCCTCTGGGCTAGGGCCCATACATTGGGACAACAGCGAATAAGGTTCCACGCTGTTGCATTGCATGGGCTCATCATTTAGTGGGCAGATTTTTGCTGTGTGGCCCCTTTCATGACAATTTACACATTTAGGTACATAGTCTGTGTCCCACTTAGAGCCTTTTCCCGGCTCCCCATGTTGGCTATTGCCCTTAGTGTGCGAACCACTGTTGCTGGAGCGGCGTGAAGGTGGTCGCCGCTCTTCAGCGC